>NW_028134025.1:0-53050 GCF_964662115.1 Mustela nivalis | reverse complement strand
GAGTGTTTGTGGGCCAGGATTGTGAGGACAGAAGTCTGAAAACACAAGCTAGGGTGAGGTTTGGAGCCAAGGGCAGAGCAGGCCCACTCTGCAGAGGCTGAATCAAAATCTCCTGCATCTGAAGTTAGGCTGAGGATAAGACGTTGGCTGAGGCTGGAGTATGTGTCCATGATGGCAGCTCATGAAGCGGGGGCCTCATGAAGCCAAGGAAGTTGTCCCTCGCTGAGTGTAGCGGTTGCCTCAAACCACAAGGTTTCCTTCTGCGGGACATTCGAGTCCTGTTGCATGGCTCCAGGACATACCATGCGGAAGGACTGAAGAGCTGGGTTCGAAGGATGGATCCCTATACAGCGTGACTCGCATTCCCATTGGCCATTAGCGACAAGATATGTTTGATCTGCTGCCTCTGGGGCACGCTACCCAGGGGGCTGAGTTGAAATGGCCTCTCCAAAGGATGCGTCATAATATGCGTTTGGGTCCATGGAGACCTTGGAATGTGCTTGTTGTTCAGTGTCCCTGAGGAACTCTCCTACCTGAAGGGTTTGATACATCCCCAGTAAGAAAGCTCCCCATGTGGAGACGAGAGATGTTTGGTTTGGTGCCTCAGAAAAGCCCTGTGTGCTGGTCTACGAAAACAGTCCTCTGAGGACGGACACATGGAAACCAAAGCTAAGGTTCAGATTAGGGCCCAGGGGCCTGTCATTACAACCTTCTGTCTCTGGGGACACTCTCTGAGAGTCTAAGTGGAGATAGTTGCTCCTCTATTGTCAGAAAGCCCCTCTTAGTCCAGGTTGGCCTACACTATTGATGGCCTTAGGGGCCTTGGAGCTTTTCCCTAACCTGTAGGGTTGTGGTCAATGGATTGGGCACACTTGCCTTGGAGAGGGCAGGCACAATCTTTCACTGTGGCTCCAGAAGCCCTAGCCTGCAGGTTGTGTGGGTCCAGGCTGTGGGCACAGAAGTCGGAAAACACAAACTCAGCTTTTGAGTGGCGCCTAGGGTATGGGAGGCCAGATGTACCGCCCGAGAGGGAGCTCCTGGGCCTCTGAAACAAGGGAGAGTGGGAGGCGTTCCTTCAGGCTTTTGTCTCTGGATATTGTTTCCGGGATAGCCGTGTATTGGAGGGGTGGCCTCAGGGACTGTGGACGAGTATCCCTCTCTGGGGATTTGTCCCAGCTCCCAAGAGTTTGGGGTCATTTTGTGGGAAGGGTGGAGTCGTGTTGTCTGGCTCATGTGTCTCTCCAACAAAGGGATTCCAGAGCAGAGCCCCAGTTAAGGGCGTGGCGACTGGAAAACTCAAACACCAGTGAGGATTGGGTGCATAGAGGCTTGGCAAGCCCCATATGCGGGCTCTTAGTCCAGGCCCTGGCAGGCCTTTCTTTGACATGGGGCTCATGCTGAGGGTCACAGTGTGAATTTGTGCCCAATCAGCACTCAAGTTTGGGCTTGGCATGAGGGGCCATGAAGGTTTCTCCCACCCTGAAGGTGTGACTCCATGCCAAGAACAAGCTTTACAGCCATGGGGAAGGAGGAGTTCTGTTTTGTGCTTGCGATACCCAGCTGTGTGTAGAATTGATATAATGTCTAGGTACAGATATCTGAAAACCAATATTAGGAAGAGGTGATGGCATAAGACCATGGCGTGTCCGAAGTGCTGGGTGTGTGGCCAGCTGTCTCCTTGTCTGTCTGGAAAGCTGGCTGCAGGCTGTGTCAGACAGAGCATGAGTGCCCAGAGCAGCCTATCCAGTTCGGGTACCGTCGAGGCCCGAGCTGGTTGATCCTCATCTGGGTTTTCTCGAGGGCCCCACAGCAAAACGTTTTTCTTCCGTTGGGCAGACACTGGGCTGGGTTGTGGTTCTGGAGTTCCTAGTCCGGAGGGCTTGCTTGCCAGGAGTGTGAGGAAGGAAGTCTGAAAACACAAGCTAACTTGAGATTTGGGACCGAGGGCACAGCAGGCCTACTCTGCAGAGGCTGAATCGAGATCTCCTGCACTGAGGTCATGTCAACTATGAAACGTGCCTCAGGCTAGAGTTTTTTCCAGCATGGCCTCTTTATGAAGGGTGTGGGGGCTTCATGAGGCCAGGGGTGTTTGCCTACGATGGGATTTGTGAACTACTCCAAACCTCAAGGTTTCCTTCTGCACGACAGTCGAGTGCTATTGGATGGTTCCAGGAGGCCCCATACGGAAAGACTCGAGAGCAGGTGTCTAAGCATGGATGCCTGGGAACGCCACCTCATATTCCCACTCTTTAGTCAGGACAAGGCAGGCTCAATCTGCAGGCACCTGGGTGAGCTACCTAGAGGGGAGAGTTGAAATGGACTCCTCTGAAGATGAGTCCTACTGTGGGTTGGTGGACTGGGAGACCTTGGAATGTGGAGGTGGCTCAGGGAAACTGCAGGATTCTCCAACATGAGGTGTTTGACAGGGCTCCAACAAGAAAGCTTCCCATGTGGAGACGAGAGGAGTTCTGTTCAGTGCCTCAGGAAAGCCCCATATCCTGTTCTTCGAACCAAAGCCTCTGAGGAGTGACACCTGGAAACCAAAGCAAGAGTTGAGATTAGGGCCTAAGGGCCTGTCCGGCTCAACCTTCTATCTCTGTTGACATCTGTGTGCATGCATTCGGGGAGATAGCTACTCAGCTTGTGTCTGAATGCCCCTGTGTGTCCAGGGAGGCTCCCAGTAGTGGGATGTCCTCGGAGGCCTTGACGTTTCTCATATTCTGGAGGTGTGTGGCCAAAGCAATGGACACAGTTTTTCAGGAGAGAGAAGGCACGGTCCTGCGGTATGGCTCCAGAGGACCCAGCCTAGGTCTGTGTTTGCCAGGGCTGTGGGGACAGATGTCTGAAAAAGCAAACTTGGCTCAGCTAGGGGCCAAGGTAATGGAAGGCCTGATCTCCAGTCCGTGAGGGGAGATCCTCGGGAGTTCAAAGCAGGGCAAGTGGGAGTTAGTCGCTCAGGCTTTTGTCTCTGGGTGTTGCGTTCACAGTGGCCATTCAGCGTAGGGGTACCTTCAGGGACCGAGGAAGAGCCTTTCTCTCAGGGTTAATCCAAGCTCCCAACTGTTTGGGTTCATTCTGAGGGAAGGAAAGAGTACTGTTTTCTGCCACAGGGGACCCCGCAGGAGAGGGACTCTAGAGCACAGCAGTGGGCTCCCTCAACTGGAATACACACCATCTAGTTAGTCCTGGGTGCATATGGGCATGGCAAGCCACATATGCTGGCTCTGGTCCAGTCACTGAGAGGCGTTACTTGAATAAGGTACTCACACTGAGGGTCACAATGTGTGTTTGTGCCCAAGGCGGCACTCACGCATGGGCGTGGCCTCATGGGACATGCCATTTTCTCCTAAACTGAAGGTTTGATGCATTTCCAGCAGCAAGGATTCTTGCCATGGGGAAGGAGGGGTTCTGACATATGCATCAGGTTCCTCCCTGTGCAGGGATTGGAGATAAGGTCTAGGTTCCCATGACTGAAAATCCAGGTTTGGAATGGATGGTGGCATAAGGCAGTGGCTGGTCCTATGTGCTGGGTGTGCAGCCAGCTGTGTCGGTGTCTGTTGGAAGGTGTGGTCTCAGGCTATTTGCGACAGAGCATTAGTGTTTAAGGTAGCCTATGCAATTGGGTTGTTGCCGAGGGCCAAGCAGTTTGATCCTGATTTGGGGTTTCTGGGACGCACCATAGACAATGGTTTTCTCCTGGGAGGCCTGCAGAGTGCTTCCTTGTGGACCCAGAATTCCCAGGAAGGAGGGTGTGTGGGCCAGGTGTGTGAGGACGGAAGTCTGAAAACACAAGCTAGGGTGAGGATTTTAGCCAAGGGCAGAGCAGGCCCACTCTGCAGAGTCTGAATCAAAATCTCCTGCATCTGAAGTCAGGCAGAGGATCGAAAGTTGATGAGGCTGGAGTATGTGTCCATGATGGCACCTTCATGAAGTGGGGGCCACATGAGGCCAAGGAAGTTTTCCCACGCTTAGTTTGGAGGATGCCCCAAACCACAAGTTTTCCTTCTGCGGGACATTCGAGTCCTGCTTTATGGCTCCAGGACATACCATACGGAAGGACTGGAGAGCAGGGTTCGAAGGATGGATACCTGTCCAGCATGCCTCGCATTCCCATTGGCCATTTGCCACAAGATATGTTTGACCTGCTGCCTCTGGGGCACGCTACCCAGGGGGCTGAGTTGAAATGGCCTCTCCTGAGGATGCGACATAATGTGCGTTTGGGACCATGGAGACCTTGGTATGTGCTGGTTGTTCAGTGGCCCTGCGGAACTGTCCTACCTGAAGTGTTTGATACATCCCCAGTAAGAAAGCTCCCCATGTGGAGACGAGAGAGGTTTGGTTTGGTGCCTCAGAAAAGCCCCGTGTGCTGGTCTACGAAAACAGTCCTCTGAGGACGGACACATGGAAACCAAAGCTAAGGTTCAGATTAGCGACTGGGGGCCTGTCCATTTCAACCTTCTTTCTCTGGGGACACTGTCTGAGAGTCTAAGTGGAGATAGTTGCTCCGCTGGTGTCAGAGAGCCCCTCTTAATCCAGGGTGGTTTACACTATTGATGGCCTCAGGGGCCTTGGAGCTTTTCCCTAACCTGTAGGGTTGTGGTCAATGGATTGGGCACACTTGCCTTGGAGAGGGCAGGCACAATCTTTCGCTGTGGCTCCAGAGGCCCTAGCCTGGAGGTTGTGTGGGTCAAGGCTGTGGGCACAGAAGTCTGAAAACACAAACTCAGCTTATGAGTGGCGCCTGGGGTATGGCAGGCCAGATGTACAGCCCGAGAGGGAGCTCCTGGGCCTCTGAAACAAGGGCGAGTGGGAGGCGTTCCTTCAGGCTTTTGTCTCTGGATGTTGTGTCCGGGATAGCCGTGGATTGGAGGGGTGGCCTCAGGGACTGTGGACGAGTATCCCTCTCTGGGGATTTGTCCCAGCTCCCAAGAGTTTGGGGTCATTTTGTGGGAAGGGTGGAGTCGTGTTGTCTGGCTCATGTGTCTCTCCAAGAAAGGTATTCCAGAGCAGAGCCCCAGGTACAGGCGGGGCGACTAGAAAACTGAAACACTGGTGAGGATTGGGTGCATAGGGGCTTGGCAAGCCCCATATGCGCCTCTTGGTCCAGGCCCTGACAGGCCTTACTTTGACATGGGGCTCATGCTGAGGTCACAGTGTGAATTTGTGCCCATCAGCACTCAAGTTTGGGCGTGGCATCAGGGACCATGAAGGTTTCTCCCACCCTGAAGGTGTGACTCCATGCCAAGAGCAAGCTTTACAGCCACGGGGAAGGAGGAGTTCTGTTTTGTGCTTCCGATACCCAGCTGTTGGAGAATTGATATAATGTCTAGGTTCAGATATCTGAAAACCAAGGTTAAAAAGAGGTGACGGCATAAGACCATGGCGTGTCCGAAGTGCTGTGTGTGCGGCCAGCTGTCTCCTTGTCTGTCTGGACGTCTGGCTTCAGGCTGTGTCAGACAGAGCATAAGTGCCCAGTGCAGCCTATCCAGTTCGGGTACCGTCGAGGCCCGAGCAGGTTGATCCTCATCTGGGTTTTCTGGAGAGAGCCCCACAGGGAAACGTTTTTCTTCCATTGGGCAGACCCTGGGCTGGGTTGTGGTTCTGGAGTTCCTAGTCCGGAGGGCTTGTTTGCCAGGATTGTGAGGAAGGAAGTCTGAAAACACAAGCTAGCGTGAGGTTTGGGACCGAGGGCACGGCAGGCCCACTCTGCAGAGGCTGAATCGAGATCTCCTGCACTGAGGTCATGTCAACTATGAGAGGTGTTTCAGGCTAGAGTTTTTGTCCAGCATGGCCTCTTCCTGAAGGGTGTGGGGGCTTCATGAGGCCAGGGAGGTTTGCCTACGATGGGATTTGTAAACTACTCCAAACCTCAAGGTTTCCTTCTGCACGACAGTCGAGTGCTATTGGATGGTTCCAGGAGGCCCCATACGGAAAGACTCGAGAGCATGTGTCTAAGCATGGATGCCTGGGAACGCCACCTCATTTTCCCACTCTTTAGTCAGGACAAGGCAGGCTCAATCTGCGGGCTCCTGGGTGAGCTACCCAGAGGGGAGAGTTGAAATGGACTCTCCTGAAGATGAGTCCTACTGTGGCTTGGTGGTCTGGGAGACCTAGGAATGTGGAGGTGGCTCAGGGACTCTGCAGGATTCTCCAACCTGAGGTGTTTGACACGGCTCCAATAAGGAAGCTTCCCATGTGGAGACGAGAGGAGTTCTTTTCAGTGCCTCAGGAAAGCCCCATATCCTGTTCTTCGAACCAAAGCCTCTGAGGAGTGACACCTGGACACCAAAGCAAGAGTTGAGATTAGGGCCTAAGGGCCTGTCCAGCTCAACCTTCTATCTCTGTTTACATCTGTGTGCATGCCTTCATGGAGGTAGCAGCTCAGCTTGTGTCCGAAGGCCCCTGTGTGTACAGGGAGGCTCCCGGTAGTGGGATGTCCTCGGGGGCCTTGAGGTTTCTCATATTCTGGAGGTGTGTGGCCAAATGAATGGACAGAGTATCCCAGGAGAGAGCAGGCACGGTCCTGTGGTATGGCTCCAGGAAACTCAGCCTAGAGGCTGTGTTTGCCAGGGCTGTGGGGACAGATGTCTGAAAAAGCAAACTTGGCTCTGGTAGGGGCCAAGGTAATGGCAGGCCTGATCTCCAGTCCGTGAGGGGAGATCCTCTGGATATCAAAGGAGGGCAAGTGGGAGGCAGTCGCTCAGGCTTTTGTCTCTGGGTGTTGCTTTCACAGTGGCCGTTCAGTGTAGGGGTTGCTTCAGGGGCCGAGGAAGAGCCTTCCTCTCGGGGGATTGTCCAAGCTCCCAAGTGTTTGGGTTCATTCAGTGGGTAGGGAAGAGTACTGTTTTCTGCCACAGGGGACCTTCCAGGAGAGGGCCTCTAGAGCACATCAGTGGGTTCCCTCAACTGGAATACACACCATCTAGTTAGTCCTGCGTGCCTATGGGCATGGCAAGCCACATATGTGGGCTCTTGGTCCAGTCACTGAGAGGTGTTACTTGAATAAGGTACTCACGCTGAGGGTCACCATGTGTGTTTGTGCCGAAGGCAGGCCTCACGCATGGGCGTGGCCTCATGGGCCATGCCATTTTCGCCTACACTGAAGGTTTGACTCACTGCAAGCAGCAAGGTTTCTTGCCATGGGGAAGGAGGGGTTCTGACTTGTGCATCAGGTTCCCCCCTGTGCAGGGATTGGAGATAAGGTCTAGGTTCCGATGACTTGAAAACCGAGGTTGGGAATGGATGGTGGCCTAAGGCAGTGGCGGGTCCAATGTGCTGGGTGTGCAGCCAGCTGTGTCGGTGTCTGTTAGAAGGTCTGGTCTCAGGATATTTGCGACAGAGCATCACTGTTTAAGGTAGCCTATGCAATTGGGGTGTTGCCGAGGGCCAAGCAGTTTGATCCTCATTTGGGGTTTCTGGGCAGCACCATAGACAAAGTTTTTCTCCTGGGAGGCAGGCAGAGTACTTCATTGTGGCCCCAGATTTCCCAGTAGGGAGGGTTTGTGAGCCAGGAGTGTGAGGACGGAAGTCTAGGAACACAAGCTAAAGTGAGGATTGGAGCCAAGGGCAGAGTAGGCCCACTCTGCAGAGGCTGAATCAACATCTCCTGCATCTGAAGTCAGGCTGAGGATTAGACGTTGGCTGAGGCTGGAGTATGTGTCCATGATGGCACCTTCATGAAGCGGGGGCCTCATGAGGCCAAGGAAGTTTACCCACGCTGAGATTGGAGGTTGCCCCAAACCACAAGGTTTCCTTCTGCGGGACATTCGAGTCCTGTTGCATGGCTCCAGGACATACCATACGGAAGGACTGGAGAGCACGGTTCGAAGGATGGATCCCTGTCCAGCATGCCTCGCATTCCCATTGGCCATTAGCCACAAGATATGTTTGATCTGCTGCCTCTGGGGCACGCTACCCAGGGGGCTGAGTGAAATGGCCTCTCCTGAGGATGCGTCATAATGTGCGCTTGGGTCCATGGAGACCTTGGAATGTGCTGGTTGTTCAGTGGCCCTGCGGAACTCTCCTACCTGAAGGGTTTGATACATCCCCAGTAAGTAAGCTCCCCATGTGGAGGCGAGAGAGGATTGGTTTGGTGCCTCAGAAAAGCCTCGTGTGCTGGTCTTCGAAAACATTCCTCTGAGGACGGACACATAGAAACCAAAGCTAAGGTCCAGATTAGAGCCTGGGGGCCTGTCCATTTCAACCTTCTGTCTCTGGGGACACTGTCTGAGAGTCTAAGTGGAGATAGTTGCTCCGCTGTTGTAAGAGAGCCCCTCTTAATCCAGGGTGGTTTACACTATTGATGGCCTCAGGGGCCTTGGAGCTTTTCCCTAACCTGTAGGGTTGTGGTCAATGGATTGGGCACACTTGCCTTGGAGAGGGCAGGCACAATCTTTCGCTGTGGCTCCAGAGGCCCTAGCCTGGAGGTTGTGTGGGTCAAGGCTGTGGGCACAGAAGTCTGAAAACACAAACTCAGCTTATGAGTGGCGCCTAGTGTATGGCAGGCCGGATGTACAGCCCGAGAGGGAGCTCCTGGGCCTCTGAAACAAGGGCGAGTGGGAGGCGTTCCTTCAGGCTTTTGTCTCTGGATGTTGTGTCCGGGATAGCCGTGGATTGGAGGGGTGGCCTCAGGGACTGTGGACGAGTATCCCTCTCTGGGGATTTGTCCCAGCTCCCAAGAGTTTGGGGTCATTTTGTGGGAAGGGTGGAGTCGTGTTGTCTGGCTCATGTGTCTCTCCAAGAAAGGTATTCCAGAGCAGAGCCCCAGGTACAGGCGGGGCGACTAGAAAACTGAAACACTGGTGAGGATTGGGTGCATAGGGGCTTGGCAAGCCCCATATGCGCCTCTTGGTCCAGGCCCTGACAGGCCTTACTTTGACATGGGGCTCATGCTGAGGTCACAGTGTGAATTTGTGCCCATCAGCACTCAAGTTTGGGCGTGGCATCAGGGACCATGAAGGTTTCTCCCACCCTGAAGGTGTGACTCCATGCCAAGAGCAAGCTTTACAGCCACGGGGAAGGAGGAGTTCTGTTTTGTGCTTCCGATACCCAGCTGTTGGAGAATTGATATAATGTCTAGGTTCAGATATCTGAAAACCAAGGTTAAAAAGAGGTGACGGCATAAGACCATGGCGTGTCCGAAGTGCTGTGTGTGCGGCCAGCTGTCTCCTTGTCTGTCTGGACGTCTGGCTTCAGGCTGTGTCAGACAGAGCATAAGTGCCCAGTGCAGCCTATCCAGTTCGGGTACCGTCGAGGCCCGAGCAGGTTGATCCTCATCTGGGTTTTCTGGAGAGAGCCCCACAGGGAAACGTTTTTCTTCCATTGGGCAGACCCTGGGCTGGGTTGTGGTTCTGGAGTTCCTAGTCCGGAGGGCTTGTTTGCCAGGATTGTGAGGAAGGAAGTCTGAAAACACAAGCTAGCGTGAGGTTTGGGACCGAGGGCACGGCAGGCCCACTCTGCAGAGGCTGAATCGAGATCTCCTGCACTGAGGTCATGTCAACTATGAGAGGTGTTTCAGGCTAGAGTTTTTGTCCAGCATGGCCTCTTCCTGAAGGGTGTGGGGGCTTCATGAGGCCAGGGAGGTTTGCCTACGATGGGATTTGTAAACTACTCCAAACCTCAAGGTTTCCTTCTGCACGACAGTCGAGTGCTATTGGATGGTTCCAGGAGGCCCCATACGGAAAGACTCGAGAGCATGTGTCTAAGCATGGATGCCTGGGAACGCCACCTCATTTTCCCACTCTTTAGTCAGGACAAGGCAGGCTCAATCTGCGGGCTCCTGGGTGAGCTACCCAGAGGGGAGAGTTGAAATGGACTCTCCTGAAGATGAGTCCTACTGTGGCTTGGTGGTCTGGGAGACCTAGGAATGTGGAGGTGGCTCAGGGACTCTGCAGGATTCTCCAACCTGAGGTGTTTGACACGGCTCCAATAAGGAAGCTTCCCATGTGGAGACGAGAGGAGTTCTTTTCAGTGCCTCAGGAAAGCCCCATATCCTGTTCTTCGAACCAAAGCCTCTGAGGAGTGACACCTGGACACCAAAGCAAGAGTTGAGATTAGGGCCTAAGGGCCTGTCCAGCTCAACCTTCTATCTCTGTTTACATCTGTGTGCATGCCTTCATGGAGGTAGCAGCTCAGCTTGTGTCCGAAGGCCCCTGTGTGTACAGGGAGGCTCCCGGTAGTGGGATGTCCTCGGGGGCCTTGAGGTTTCTCATATTCTGGAGGTGTGTGGCCAAATGAATGGACAGAGTATCCCAGGAGAGAGCAGGCACGGTCCTGTGGTATGGCTCCAGGAAACTCAGCCTAGAGGCTGTGTTTGCCAGGGCTGTGGGGACAGATGTCTGAAAAAGCAAACTTGGCTCTGGTAGGGGCCAAGGTAATGGCAGGCCTGATCTCCAGTCCGTGAGGGGAGATCCTCTGGATATCAAAGGAGGGCAAGTGGGAGGCAGTCGCTCAGGCTTTTGTCTCTGGGTGTTGCTTTCACAGTGGCCGTTCAGTGTAGGGGTTGCTTCAGGGGCCGAGGAAGAGCCTTCCTCTCGGGGGATTGTCCAAGCTCCCAAGTGTTTGGGTTCATTCAGTGGGTAGGGAAGAGTACTGTTTTCTGCCACAGGGGACCTTCCAGGAGAGGGCCTCTAGAGCACATCAGTGGGTTCCCTCAACTGGAATACACACCATCTAGTTAGTCCTGCGTGCCTATGGGCATGGCAAGCCACATATGTGGGCTCTTGGTCCAGTCACTGAGAGGTGTTACTTGAATAAGGTACTCACGCTGAGGGTCACCATGTGTGTTTGTGCCGAAGGCAGGCCTCACGCATGGGCGTGGCCTCATGGGCCATGCCATTTTCGCCTACACTGAAGGTTTGACTCACTGCAAGCAGCAAGGTTTCTTGCCATGGGGAAGGAGGGGTTCTGACTTGTGCATCAGGTTCCCCCCTGTGCAGGGATTGGAGATAAGGTCTAGGTTCCGATGACTTGAAAACCGAGGTTGGGAATGGATGGTGGCCTAAGGCAGTGGCGGGTCCAATGTGCTGGGTGTGCAGCCAGCTGTGTCGGTGTCTGTTAGAAGGTCTGGTCTCAGGATATTTGCGACAGAGCATCACTGTTTAAGGTAGCCTATGCAATTGGGGTGTTGCCGAGGGCCAAGCAGTTTGATCCTCATTTGGGGTTTCTGGGCAGCACCATAGACAAAGTTTTTCTCCTGGGAGGCAGGCAGAGTACTTCATTGTGGCCCCAGATTTCCCAGTAGGGAGGGTTTGTGAGCCAGGAGTGTGAGGACGGAAGTCTAGGAACACAAGCTAAAGTGAGGATTGGAGCCAAGGGCAGAGTAGGCCCACTCTGCAGAGGCTGAATCAACATCTCCTGCATCTGAAGTCAGGCTGAGGATTAGACGTTGGCTGAGGCTGGAGTATGTGTCCATGATGGCACCTTCATGAAGCGGGGGCCTCATGAGGCCAAGGAAGTTTACCCACGCTGAGATTGGAGGTTGCCCCAAACCACAAGGTTTCCTTCTGCGGGACATTCGAGTCCTGTTGCATGGCTCCAGGACATACCATACGGAAGGACTGGAGAGCACGGTTCGAAGGATGGATCCCTGTCCAGCATGCCTCGCATTCCCATTGGCCATTAGCCACAAGATATGTTTGATCTGCTGCCTCTGGGGCACGCTACCCAGGGGGCTGAGTGAAATGGCCTCTCCTGAGGATGCGTCATAATGTGCGCTTGGGTCCATGGAGACCTTGGAATGTGCTGGTTGTTCAGTGGCCCTGCGGAACTCTCCTACCTGAAGGGTTTGATACATCCCCAGTAAGTAAGCTCCCCATGTGGAGGCGAGAGAGGATTGGTTTGGTGCCTCAGAAAAGCCTCGTGTGCTGGTCTTCGAAAACATTCCTCTGAGGACGGACACATAGAAACCAAAGCTAAGGTCCAGATTAGAGCCTGGGGGCCTGTCCATTTCAACCTTCTGTCTCTGGGGACACTGTCTGAGAGTCTAAGTGGAGATAGTTGCTCCGCTGTTGTAAGAGAGCCCCTCTTAATCCAGGGTGGTTTACACTATTGATGGCCTCAGGGGCCTTGGAGCTTTTCCCTAACCTGTAGGGTTGTGGTCAATGGATTGGGCACACTTGCCTTGGAGAGGGCAGGCACAATCTTTCGCTGTGGCTCCAGAGGCCCTAGCCTGGAGGTTGTGTGGGTCAAGGCTGTGGGCACAGAAGTCTGAAAACACAAACTCAGCTTATGAGTGGCGCCTAGGGTATGGCAGGCCGGATGTACAGCCCGAGAGGGAGCTCCTGGGCCTCTGAAACAAGGGCGAGTGGGAGGCGTTCCTTCAGGCTTTTGTCTCTGGATGTTGTGTCCGGGATAGCCGTGGATTGGAGGGGTGGCCTCAGGGACTGTGGACGAGTATCCCTCTCTGGGGATTTGTCCCAGCTCCCAAGAGTTTGGGGTCATTTTGTGGGAAGGGTGGAGTCGTGTTGTCTGGCTCATGTGTCTCTCCAAGAAAGGTATTCCAGAGCAGAGCCCCAGGTACAGGCGGGGCGACTAGAAAACTGAAACACTGGTGAGGATTGGGTCCATAGGGGCTTGGCAAGCCCCATATGCGCCAATTGGTCCAGGCCCTGACAGGCCTTACTTTGACATGGGGCTCATGCTGAGGTCACAGTGTGAATTTGTGCCCATCAGCACTCAAGTTTGGGCGTGGCATCAGGGACCATGAAGGTTTCTCCCACCCTGAAGGTGTGACTCCATGCCAAGAGCAAGCTTTACAGCCACGGGGAAGGAGGAGTTCTGTTTTGTGCTTCCGATACCCAGCTGTTGGAGAATTGATATAATGTCTAGGTTCAGATATCTGAAAACCAAGGTTAAAAAGAGGTGACGGCATAAGACCATGGCGTGTCCGAAGTGCTGTGTGTGCGGCCAGCCGTCTCCTTGTCTGTCTGGACGTCTGGCTTCAGGCTGTGTCAGACAGAGCATAAGTGCCCAGTGCAGCCTATCCAGTTCGGGTACCGTCGAGGCCCGAGCAGGTTGATCCTCATCTGGGTTTTCTGGAGAGAGCCCCACAGGGAAACGTTTTCTTCCATTGGGCAGACCCTGGGCTGGGTTGTGGTTCTGGAGTTCCTAGTCCGGAGGGCTTGTTTGCCAGGATTGTGAGGAAGGAATTCTGAAAACACAAGCTAGCGTGAGGTTTGGGACCGAGGGCACGGCAGGCCCACTCTGCAGAGGCTGAATCGAGATCTCCTGCACTGAGGTCATGTCAACTATGAGAGGTGTTTCAGGCTAGAGTTTTTGTCCAGCATGGCCTCTTCCTGAAGGGTGTGGGGGCTTCATGAGGCCAGGGAGGTTTGCCTACGATGGGATTTGTAAACTACTCCAAACCTCAAGGTTTCCTTCTGCACGACAGTCGAGTGCTATTGGATGGTTCCAGGAGGCCCCATACGGAAAGACTCGAGAGCATGTGTCTAAGCATGGATGCCTGGGAACGCCACCTCATTTTCCCACTCTTTAGTCAGGACAAGGCAGGCTCAATCTGCGGGCTCCTGGGTGAGCTACCCAGAGGGGAGAGTTGAAATGGACTCTCCTGAAGATGAGTCCTACTGTGGCTTGGTGGTCTGGGAGACCTAGGAATGTGGAGGTGGCTCAGGGACTCTGCAGGATTCTCCAACCTGAGGTGTTTGACACGGCTCCAATAAGGAAGCTTCCCATGTGGAGACGAGAGGAGTTCTTTTCAGTGCCTCAGGAAAGCCCCATATCCTGTTCTTCGAACCAAAGCCTCTGAGGAGTGACACCTGGACACCAAAGCAAGAGTTGAGATTAGGGCCTAAGGGCCTGTCCAGCTCAACCTTCTATCTCTGTTTACATCTGTGTGCATGCCTTCATGGAGGTAGCAGCTCAGCTTGTGTCCGAAGGCCCCTGTGTGTACAGGGAGGCTCCCGGTAGTGGGATGTCCTCGGGGGCCTTGAGGTTTCTCATATTCTGGAGGTGTGTGGCCAAATGAATGGACAGAGTATCCCAGGAGAGAGCAGGCACGGTCCTGTGGTATGGCTCCAGGAAACTCAGCCTAGAGGCTGTGTTTGCCAGGGCTGTGGGGACAGATGTCTGAAAAAGCAAACTTGGCTCTGGTAGGGGCCAAGGTAATGGCAGGCCTGATCTCCAGTCCGTGAGGGGAGATCCTCTGGATATCAAAGGAGGGCAAGTGGGAGGCAGTCGCTCAGGCTTTTGTCTCTGGGTGTTGCTTTCACAGTGGCCGTTCAGTGTAGGGGTTGCTTCAGGGGCCGAGGAAGAGCCTTCCTCTCGGGGGATTGTCCAAGCTCCCAAGTGTTTGGGTTCATTCAGTGGGTAGGGAAGAGTACTGTTTTCTGCCACAGGGGACCTTCCAGGAGAGGGCCTCTAGAGCACATCAGTGGGTTCCCTCAACTGGAATACACACCATCTAGTTAGTCCTGCGTGCCTATGGGCATGGCAAGCCACATATGTGGGCTCTTGGTCCAGTCACTGAGAGGTGTTACTTGAATAAGGTACTCACGCTGAGGGTCACCATGTGTGTTTGTGCCGAAGGCAGGCCTCACGCATGGGCGTGGCCTCATGGGCCATGCCATTTTCGCCTACACTGAAGGTTTGACTCACTGCAAGCAGCAAGGTTTCTTGCCATGGGGAAGGAGGGGTTCTGACTTGTGCATCAGGTTCCCCCCTGTGCAGGGATTGGAGATAAGGTCTAGGTTCCGATGACTTGAAAACCGAGGTTGGGAATGGATGGTGGCCTAAGGCAGTGGCGGGTCCAATGTGCTGGGTGTGCAGCCAGCTGTGTCGGTGTCTGTTAGAAGGTCTGGTCTCAGGATATTTGCGACAGAGCATCACTGTTTAAGGTAGCCTATGCAATTGGGGTGTTGCCGAGGGCCAAGCAGTTTGATCCTCATTTGGGGTTTCTGGGCAGCACCATAGACAAAGTTTTTCTCCTGGGAGGCAGGCAGAGTACTTCATTGTGGCCCCAGATTTCCCAGTAGGGAGGGTTTGTGAGCCAGGAGTGTGAGGACGGAAGTCTAGGAACACAAGCTAAAGTGAGGATTGGAGCCAAGGGCAGAGTAGGCCCACTCTGCAGAGGCTGAATCAACATCTCCTGCATCTGAAGTCAGGCTGAGGATTAGACGTTGGCTGAGGCTGGAGTATGTGTCCATGATGGCACCTTCATGAAGCGGGGGCCTCATGAGGCCAAGGAAGTTTACCCACGCTGAGATTGGAGGTTGCCCCAAACCACAAGGTTTCCTTCTGCGGGACATTCGAGTCCTGTTGCATGGCTCCAGGACATACCATACGGAAGGACTGGAGAGCACGGTTCGAAGGATGGATCCCTGTCCAGCATGCCTCGCATTCCCATTGGCCATTAGCCACAAGATATGTTTGATCTGCTGCCTCTGGGGCACGCTACCCAGGGGGCTGAGTGAAATGGCCTCTCCTGAGGATGCGTCATAATGTGCGCTTGGGTCCATGGAGACCTTGGAATGTGCTGGTTGTTCAGTGGCCCTGCGGAACTCTCCTACCTGAAGGGTTTGATACATCCCCAGTAAGTAAGCTCCCCATGTGGAGGCGAGAGAGGATTGGTTTGGTGCCTCAGAAAAGCCTCGTGTGCTGGTCTTCGAAAACATTCCTCTGAGGACGGACACATAGAAACCAAAGCTAAGGTCCAGATTAGAGCCTGGGGGCCTGTCCATTTCAACCTTCTGTCTCTGGGGACACTGTCTGAGAGTCTAAGTGGAGATAGTTGCTCCGCTGTTGTAAGAGAGCCCCTCTTAATCCAGGGTGGTTTACACTATTGATGGCCTCAGGGGCCTTGGAGCTTTTCCCTAACCTGTAGGGTTGTGGTCAATGGATTGGGCACACTTGCCTTGGAGAGGGCAGGCACAATCTTTCGCTGTGGCTCCAGAGGCCCTAGCCTGGAGGTTGTGTGGGTCAAGGCTGTGGGCACAGAAGTCTGAAAACACAAACTCAGCTTATGAGTGGCGCCTAGGGTATGGCAGGCCGGATGTACAGCCCGAGAGGGAGCTCCTGGGCCTCTGAAACAAGGGCGAGTGGGAGGCGTTCCTTCAGGCTTTTGTCTCTGGATGTTGTGTCCGGGATAGCCGTGGATTGGAGGGGTGGCCTCAGGGACTGTGGACGAGTATCCCTCTCTGGGGATTTGTCCCAGCTCCCAAGAGTTTGGGGTCATTTTGTGGGAAGGGTGGAGTCGTGTTGTCTGGCTCATGTGTCTCTCCAAGAAAGGTATTCCAGAGCAGAGCCCCAGGTACAGGCGGGGCGACTAGAAAACTGAAACACTGGTGAGGATTGGGTCCATAGGGGCTTGGCAAGCCCCATATGCGCCAATTGGTCCAGGCCCTGACAGGCCTTACTTTGACATGGGGCTCATGCTGAGGTCACAGTGTGAATTTGTGCCCATCAGCACTCAAGTTTGGGCGTGGCATCAGGGACCATGAAGGTTTCTCCCACCCTGAAGGTGTGACTCCATGCCAAGAGCAAGCTTTACAGCCACGGGGAAGGAGGAGTTCTGTTTTGTGCTTCCGATACCCAGCTGTTGGAGAATTGATATAATGTCTAGGTTCAGATATCTGAAAACCAAGGTTAAAAAGAGGTGACGGCATAAGACCATGGCGTGTCCGAAGTGCTGTGTGTGCGGCCAGCCGTCTCCTTGTCTGTCTGGACGTCTGGCTTCAGGCTGTGTCAGACAGAGCATAAGTGCCCAGTGCAGCCTATCCAGTTCGGGTACCGTCGAGGCCCGAGCAGGTTGATCCTCATCTGGGTTTTCTGGAGAGAGCCCCACAGGGAAACGTTTTCTTCCATTGGGCAGACCCTGGGCTGGGTTGTGGTTCTGGAGTTCCTAGTCCGGAGGGCTTGTTTGCCAGGATTGTGAGGAAGGAATTCTGAAAACACAAGCTAGCGTGAGGTTTGGGACCGAGGGCACGGCAGGCCCACTCTGCAGAGGCTGAATCGAGATCTCCTGCACTGAGGTCATGTCAACTATGAGAGGTGTTTCAGGCTAGAGTTTTTGTCCAGCATGGCCTCTTCCTGAAGGGTGTGGGGGCTTCATGAGGCCAGGGAGGTTTGCCTACGATGGGATTTGTAAACTACTCCAAACCTCAAGGTTTCCTTCTGCACGACAGTCGAGTGCTATTGGATGGTTCCAGGAGGCCCCATACGGAAAGACTCGAGAGCATGTGTCTAAGCATGGATGCCTGGGAACGCCACCTCATTTTCCCACTCTTTAGTCAGGACAAGGCAGGCTCAATCTGCGGGCTCCTGGGTGAGCTACCCAGAGGGGAGAGTTGAAATGGACTCTCCTGAAGATGAGTCCTACTGTGGCTTGGTGGTCTGGGAGACCTAGGAATGTGGAGGTGGCTCAGGGACTCTGCAGGATTCTCCAACCTGAGGTGTTTGACACGGCTCCAATAAGGAAGCTTCCCATGTGGAGACGAGAGGAGTTCTTTTCAGTGCCTCAGGAAAGCCCCATATCCTGTTCTTCGAACCAAAGCCTCTGAGGAGTGACACCTGGACACCAAAGCAAGAGTTGAGATTAGGGCCTAAGGGCCTGTCCAGCTCAACCTTCTATCTCTGTTTACATCTGTGTGCATGCCTTCATGGAGGTAGCAGCTCAGCTTGTGTCCGAAGGCCCCTGTGTGTACAGGGAGGCTCCCGGTAGTGGGATGTCCTCGGGGGCCTTGAGGTTTCTCATATTCTGGAGGTGTGTGGCCAAATGAATGGACAGAGTATCCCAGGAGAGAGCAGGCACGGTCCTGTGGTATGGCTCCAGGAAACTCAGCCTAGAGGCTGTGTTTGCCAGGGCTGTGGGGACAGATGTCTGAAAAAGCAAACTTGGCTCTGGTAGGGGCCAAGGTAATGGCAGGCCTGATCTCCAGTCCGTGAGGGGAGATCCTCTGGATATCAAAGGAGGGCAAGTGGGAGGCAGTCGCTCAGGCTTTTGTCTCTGGGTGTTGCTTTCACAGTGGCCGTTCAGTGTAGGGGTTGCTTCAGGGGCCGAGGAAGAGCCTTCCTCTCGGGGGATTGTCCAAGCTCCCAAGTGTTTGGGTTCATTCAGTGGGTAGGGAAGAGTACTGTTTTCTGCCACAGGGGACCTTCCAGGAGAGGGCCTCTAGAGCACATCAGTGGGTTCCCTCAACTGGAATACACACCATCTAGTTAGTCCTGCGTGCCTATGGGCATGGCAAGCCACATATGTGGGCTCTTGGTCCAGTCACTGAGAGGTGTTACTTGAATAAGGTACTCACGCTGAGGGTCACCATGTGTGTTTGTGCCGAAGGCAGGCCTCACGCATGGGCGTGGCCTCATGGGCCATGCCATTTTCGCCTACACTGAAGGTTTGACTCACTGCAAGCAGCAAGGTTTCTTGCCATGGGGAAGGAGGGGTTCTGACTTGTGCATCAGGTTCCCCCCTGTGCAGGGATTGGAGATAAGGTCTAGGTTCCGATGACTTGAAAACCGAGGTTGGGAATGGATGGTGGCCTAAGGCAGTGGCGGGTCCAATGTGCTGGGTGTGCAGCCAGCTGTGTCGGTGTCTGTTAGAAGGTCTGGTCTCAGGATATTTGCGACAGAGCATCACTGTTTAAGGTAGCCTATGCAATTGGGGTGTTGCCGAGGGCCAAGCAGTTTGATCCTCATTTGGGGTTTCTGGGCAGCACCATAGACAAAGTTTTTCTCCTGGGAGGCAGGCAGAGTACTTCATTGTGGCCCCAGATTTCCCAGTAGGGAGGGTTTGTGAGCCAGGAGTGTGAGGACGGAAGTCTAGGAACACAAGCTAAAGTGAGGATTGGAGCCAAGGGCAGAGTAGGCCCACTCTGCAGAGGCTGAATCAACATCTCCTGCATCTGAAGTCAGGCTGAGGATTAGACGTTGGCTGAGGCTGGAGTATGTGTCCATGATGGCACCTTCATGAAGCGGGGGCCTCATGAGGCCAAGGAAGTTTACCCACGCTGAGATTGGAGGTTGCCCCAAACCACAAGGTTTCCTTCTGCGGGACATTCGAGTCCTGTTGCATGGCTCCAGGACATACCATACGGAAGGACTGGAGAGCACGGTTCGAAGGATGGATCCCTGTCCAGCATGCCTCGCATTCCCATTGGCCATTAGCCACAAGATATGTTTGATCTGCTGCCTCTGGGGCACGCTACCCAGGGGGCTGAGTGAAATGGCCTCTCCTGAGGATGCGTCATAATGTGCGCTTGGGTCCATGGAGACCTTGGAATGTGCTGGTTGTTCAGTGGCCCTGCGGAACTCTCCTACCTGAAGGGTTTGATACATCCCCAGTAAGTAAGCTCCCCATGTGGAGGCGAGAGAGGATTGGTTTGGTGCCTCAGAAAAGCCTCGTGTGCTGGTCTTCGAAAACATTCCTCTGAGGACGGACACATAGAAACCAAAGCTAAGGTCCAGATTAGAGCCTGGGGGCCTGTCCATTTCAACCTTCTGTCTCTGGGGACACTGTCTGAGAGTCTAAGTGGAGATAGTTGCTCCGCTGTTGTAAGAGAGCCCCTCTTAATCCAGGGTGGTTTACACTATTGATGGCCTCAGGGGCCTTGGAGCTTTTCCCTAACCTGTAGGGTTGTGGTCAATGGATTGGGCACACTTGCCTTGGAGAGGGCAGGCACAATCTTTCGCTGTGGCTCCAGAGGCCCTAGCCTGGAGGTTGTGTGGGTCAAGGCTGTGGGCACAGAAGTCTGAAAACACAAACTCAGCTTATGAGTGGCGCCTAGGGTATGGCAGGCCGGATGTACAGCCCGAGAGGGAGCTCCTGGGCCTCTGAAACAAGGGCGAGTGGGAGGCGTTCCTTCAGGCTTTTGTCTCTGGATGTTGTGTCCGGGATAGCCGTGGATTGGAGGGGTGGCCTCAGGGACTGTGGACGAGTATCCCTCTCTGGGGATTTGTCCCAGCTCCCAAGAGTTTGGGGTCATTTTGTGGGAAGGGTGGAGTCGTGTTGTCTGGCTCATGTGTCTCTCCAAGAAAGGTATTCCAGAGCAGAGCCCCAGGTACAGGCGGGGCGACTAGAAAACTGAAACACTGGTGAGGATTGGGTGCATAGGGGCTTGGCAAGCCCCATATGCGCCTCTTGGTCCAGGCCCTGACAGGCCTTACTTTGACATGGGGCTCATGCTGAGGTCACAGTGTGAATTTGTGCCCATCAGCACTCAAGTTTGGGCGTGGCATCAGGGACCATGAAGGTTTCTCCCACCCTGAAGGTGTGACTCCATGCCAAGAGCAAGCTTTACAGCCACGGGGAAGGAGGAGTTCTGTTTTGTGCTTCCGATACCCAGCTGTTGGAGAATTGATATAATGTCTAGGTTCAGATATCTGAAAACCAAGGTTAAAAAGAGGTGACGGCATAAGACCATGGCGTGTCCGAAGTGCTGTGTGTGCGGCCAGCCGTCTCCTTGTCTGTCTGGACGTCTGGCTTCAGGCTGTGTCAGACAGAGCATAAGTGCCCAGTGCAGCCTATCCAGTTCGGGTACCGTCGAGGCCCGAGCAGGTTGATCCTCATCTGGGTTTTCTGGAGAGAGCCCCACAGGGAAACGTTTTTCTTCCATTGGGCAGACCCTGGGCTGGGTTGTGGTTCTGGAGTTCCTAGTCCGGAGGGCTTGTTTGCCAGGATTGTGAGGAAGGAAGTCTGAAAACACAAGCTAGCGTGAGGTTTGGGACCGAGGGCACGGCAGGCCCACTCTGCAGAGGCTGAATCGAGATCTCCTGCACTGAGGTCATGTCAACTATGAGAGGTGTTTCAGGCTAGAGTTTTTGTCCAGCATGGCCTCTTCCTGAAGGGTGTGGGGGCTTCATGAGGCCAGGGAGGTTTGCCTACGATGGGATTTGTAAACTACTCCAAACCTCAAGGTTTCCTTCTGCACGACAGTCGAGTGCTATTGGATGGTTCCAGGAGGCCCCATACGGAAAGACTCGAGAGCATGTGTCTAAGCATGGATGCCTGGGAACGCCACCTCATTTTCCCACTCTTTAGTCAGGACAAGGCAGGCTCAATCTGCGGGCTCCTGGGTGAGCTACCCAGAGGGGAGAGTTGAAATGGACTCTCCTGAAGATGAGTCCTACTGTGGCTTGGTGGTCTGGGAGACCTAGGAATGTGGAGGTGGCTCAGGGACTCTGCAGGATTCTCCAACCTGAGGTGTTTGACACGGCTCCAATAAGGAAGCTTCCCATGTGGAGACGAGAGGAGTTCTTTTCAGTGCCTCAGGAAAGCCCCATATCCTGTTCTTCGAACCAAAGCCTCTGAGGAGTGACACCTGGACACCAAAGCAAGAGTTGAGATTAGGGCCTAAGGGCCTGTCCAGCTCAACCTTCTATCTCTGTTTACATCTGTGTGCATGCCTTCATGGAGGTAGCAGCTCAGCTTGTGTCCGAAGGCCCCTGTGTGTACAGGGAGGCTCCCGGTAGTGGGATGTCCTCGGGGGCCTTTGAGGTTTCTCATATTCTGGAGGTGTGTGGCCAAATGAATGGACAGAGTATCCCAGGAGAGAGCAGGCACGGTCCTGTGGTATGGCTCCAGGAAACTCAGCCTAGAGGCTGTGTTTGCCAGGGCTGTGGGGACAGATGTCTGAAAAAGCAAACTTGGCTCTGGTAGGGGCCAAGGTAATGGCAGGCCTGATCTCCAGTCCGTGAGGGGAGATCCTCTGGATATCAAAGGAGGGCAAGTGGGAGGCAGTCGCTCAGGCTTTTGTCTCTGGGTGTTGCTTTCACAGTGGCCGTTCAGTGTAGGGGTTGCTTCAGGGGCCGAGGAAGAGCCTTCCTCTCGGGGGATTGTCCAAGCTCCCAAGTGTTTGGGTTCATTCAGTGGGTAGGGAAGAGTACTGTTTTCTGCCACAGGGGACCTTCCAGGAGAGGGCCTCTAGAGCACATCAGTGGGTTCCCTCAACTGGAATACACACCATCTAGTTAGTCCTGCGTGCCTATGGGCATGGCAAGCCACATATGTGGGCTCTTGGTCCAGTCACTGAGAGGTGTTACTTGAATAAGGTACTCACGCTGAGGGTCACCATGTGTGTTTGTGCCGAAGGCAGGCCTCACGCATGGGCGTGGCCTCATGGGCCATGCCATTTTCGCCTACACTGAAGGTTTGACTCACTGCAAGCAGCAAGGTTTCTTGCCATGGGGAAGGAGGGGTTCTGACTTGTGCATCAGGTTCCCCCCTGTGCAGGGATTGGAGATAAGGTCTAGGTTCCGATGACTTGAAAACCGAGGTTGGGAATGGATGGTGGCCTAAGGCAGTGGCGGGTCCAATGTGCTGGGTGTGCAGCCAGCTGTGTCGGTGTCTGTTAGAAGGTCTGGTCTCAGGATATTTGCGACAGAGCATCACTGTTTAAGGTAGCCTATGCAATTGGGGTGTTGCCGAGGGCCAAGCAGTTTGATCCTCATTTGGGGTTTCTGGGCAGCACCATAGACAAAGTTTTTCTCCTGGGAGGCAGGCAGAGTACTTCATTGTGGCCCCAGATTTCCCAGTAGGGAGGGTTTGTGAGCCAGGAGTGTGAGGACGGAAGTCTAGGAACACAAGCTAAAGTGAGGATTGGAGCCAAGGGCAGAGTAGGCCCACTCTGCAGAGGCTGAATCAACATCTCCTGCATCTGAAGTCAGGCTGAGGATTAGACGTTGGCTGAGGCTGGAGTATGTGTCCATGATGGCACCTTCATGAAGCGGGGGCCTCATGAGGCCAAGGAAGTTTACCCACGCTGAGATTGGAGGTTGCCCCAAACCACAAGGTTTCCTTCTGCGGGACATTCGAGTCCTGTTGCATGGCTCCAGGACATACCATACGGAAGGACTGGAGAGCACGGTTCGAAGGATGGATCCCTGTCCAGCATGCCTCGCATTCCCATTGGCCATTAGCCACAAGATATGTTTGATCTGCTGCCTCTGGGGCACGCTACCCAGGGGGCTGAGTGAAATGGCCTCTCCTGAGGATGCGTCATAATGTGCGCTTGGGTCCATGGAGACCTTGGAATGTGCTGGTTGTTCAGTGGCCCTGCGGAACTCTCCTACCTGAAGGGTTTGATACATCCCCAGTAAGTAAGCTCCCCATGTGGAGGCGAGAGAGGATTGGTTTGGTGCCTCAGAAAAGCCTCGTGTGCTGGTCTTCGAAAACATTCCTCTGAGGACGGACACATAGAAACCAAAGCTAAGGTCCAGATTAGAGCCTGGGGGCCTGTCCATTTCAACCTTCTGTCTCTGGGGACACTGTCTGAGAGTCTAAGTGGAGATAGTTGCTCCGCTGTTGTAAGAGAGCCCCTCTTAATCCAGGGTGGTTTACACTATTGATGGCCTCAGGGGCCTTGGAGCTTTTCCCTAACCTGTAGGGTTGTGGTCAATGGATTGGGCACACTTGCCTTGGAGAGGGCAGGCACAATCTTTCGCTGTGGCTCCAGAGGCCCTAGCCTGGAGGTTGTGTGGGTCAAGGCTGTGGGCACAGAAGTCTGAAAACACAAACTCAGCTTATGAGTGGGGCCTAGGGTATGGCAGGCCGGATGTACAGCCCGAGAGGGAGCTCCTGGGCCTCTGAAACAAGGGCGAGTGGGAGGCGTTCCTTCAGGCTTTTGTCTCTGGATGTTGTGTCCGGGATAGCCGTGGATTGGAGGGGTGGCCTCAGGGACTGTGGACGAGTATCCCTCTCTGGGGATTTGTCCCAGCTCCCAAGAGTTTGGGGTCATTTTGTGGGAAGGGTGGAGTCGTGTTGTCTGGCTCATGTGTCTCTCCAAGAAAGGTATTCCAGAGCAGAGCCCCAGGTACAGGCGGGGCGACTAGAAAACTGAAACACTGGTGAGGATTGGGTCCATAGGGGCTTGGCAAGCCCCATATGCGCCTCTTGGTCCAGGCCCTGACAGGCCTTACTTTGACATGGGGCTCATGCTGAGGTCACAGTGTGAATTTGTGCCCATCAGCACTCAAGTTTGGGCGTGGCATCAGGGACCATGAAGGTTTCTCCCACCCTGAAGGTGTGACTCCATGCCAAGAGCAAGCTTTACAGCCACGGGGAAGGAGGAGTTCTGTTTTGTGCTTCCGATACCCAGCTGTTGGAGAATTGATATAATGTCTAGGTTCAGATATCTGAAAACCAAGGTTAAAAAGAGGTGACGGCATAAGGCCATGGCGTGTCCGAAGTGCTGTGTGTGCGGCCAGCTGTCTCCTTGTCTGTCTGGACGTCTGGCTTCAGGCTGTGTCAGACAGAGCATAAGTGCCCAGTGCAGCCTATCCAGTTCGGGTACCGTCGAGGCCCGAGCAGGTTGATCCTCATCTGGGTTTTCTGGAGAGAGCCCCACAGGGAAACGTTTTTCTTCCATTGGGCAGACCCTGGGCTGGGTTGTGGTTCTGGAGTTCCTAGTCCGGAGGGCTTGTTTGCCAGGATTGTGAGGAAGGAAGTCTGAAAACACAAGCTAGCGTGAGGTTTGGGACCGAGGGCACGGCAGGCCCACTCTGCAGAGGCTGAATCGAGATCTCCTGCACTGAGGTCATGTCAACTATGAGAGGTGTTTCAGGCTAGAGTTTTTGTCCAGCATGGCCTCTTCCTGAAGGGTGTGGGGGCTTCATGAGGCCAGGGAGGTTTGCCTACGATGGGATTTGTAAACTACTCCAAACCTCAAGGTTTCCTTCTGCACGACAGTCGAGTGCTATTGGATGGTTCCAGGAGGCCCCATACGGAAAGACTCGAGAGCATGTGTCTAAGCATGGATGCCTGGGAACGCCACCTCATTTTCCCACTCTTTAGTCAGGACAAGGCAGGCTCAATCTGCGGGCTCCTGGGTGAGCTACCCAGAGGGGAGAGTTGAAATGGACTCTCCTGAAGATGAGTCCTACTGTGGCTTGGTGGTCTGGGAGACCTAGGAATGTGGAGGTGGCTCAGGGACTCTGCAGGATTCTCCAACCTGAGGTGTTTGACACGGCTCCAATAAGGAAGCTTCCCATGTGGAGACGAGAGGAGTTCTTTTCAGTGCCTCAGGAAAGCCCCATATCCTGTTCTTCGAACCAAAGCCTCTGAGGAGTGACACCTGGACACCAAAGCAAGAGTTGAGATTAGGGCCTAAGGGCCTGTCCAGCTCAACCTTCTATCTCTGTTTACATCTGTGTGCATGCCTTCATGGAGGTAGCAGCTCAGCTTGTGTCCGAAGGCCCCTGTGTGTACAGGGAGGCTCCCGGTAGTGGGATGTCCTCGGGGGCCTTTGAGGTTTCTCATATTCTGGAGGTGTGTGGCCAAATGAATGGACAGAGTATCCCAGGAGAGAGCAGGCACGGTCCTGTGGTATGGCTCCAGGAAACTCAGCCTAGAGGCTGTGTTTGCCAGGGCTGTGGGGACAGATGTCTGAAAAAGCAAACTTGGCTCTGGTAGGGGCCAAGGTAATGGCAGGCCTGATCTCCAGTCCGTGAGGGGAGATCCTCTGGATATCAAAGGAGGGCAAGTGGGAGGCAGTCGCTCAGGCTTTTGTCTCTGGGTGTTGCTTTCACAGTGGCCGTTCAGTGTAGGGGTTGCTTCAGGGGCCGAGGAAGAGCCTTCCTCTCGGGGGATTGTCCAAGCTCCCAAGTGTTTGGGTTCATTCAGTGGGTAGGGAAGAGTACTGTTTTCTGCCACAGGGGACCTTCCAGGAGAGGGCCTCTAGAGCACATCAGTGGGTTCCCTCAACTGGAATACACACCATCTAGTTAGTCCTGCGTGCCTATGGGCATGGCAAGCCACATATGTGGGCTCTTGGTCCAGTCACTGAGAGGTGTTACTTGAATAAGGTACTCACGCTGAGGGTCACCATGTGTGTTTGTGCCGAAGGCAGGCCTCACGCATGGGCGTGGCCTCATGGGCCATGCCATTTTCGCCTACACTGAAGGTTTGACTCACTGCAAGCAGCAAGGTTTCTTGCCATGGGGAAGGAGGGGTTCTGACTTGTGCATCAGGTTCCCCCCTGTGCAGGGATTGGAGATAAGGTCTAGGTTCCGATGACTGAAAACCGAGGTTGGGAATGGATGGTGGCCTAAGGCAGTGGCGGGTCCAATGTGCTGGGTGTGCAGCCAGCTGTGTCGGTGTCTGTTAGAAGGTCTGGTCTCAGGATATTTGCGACAGAGCATCACTGTTTAAGGTAGCCTATGCAATTGGGGTGTTGCCGAGGGCCAAGCAGTTTGATCCTCATTTGGGGTTTCTGGGCAGCACCATAGACAAAGTTTTTCTCCTGGGAGGCAGGCAGAGTACTTCATTGTGGCCCCAGATTTCCCAGTAGGGAGGGTTTGTGAGCCAGGAGTGTGAGGACGGAAGTCTAGGAACACAAGCTAAAGTGAGGATTGGAGCCAAGGGCAGAGTAGGCCCACTCTGCAGAGGCTGAATCAACATCTCCTGCATCTGAAGTCAGGCTGAGGATTAGACGTTGGCTGAGGCTGGAGTATGTGTCCATGATGGCACCTTCATGAAGCGGGGGCCTCATGAGGCCAAGGAAGTTTACCCACGCTGAGATTGGAGGTTGCCCCAAACCACAAGGTTTCCTTCTGCGGGACATTCGAGTCCTGTTGCATGGCTCCAGGACATACCATACGGAAGGACTGGAGAGCACGGTTCGAAGGATGGATCCCTGTCCAGCATGCCTCGCATTCCCATTGGCCATTAGCCACAAGATATGTTTGATCTGCTGCCTCTGGGGCACGCTACCCAGGGGGCTGAGTGAAATGGCCTCTCCTGAGGATGCGTCATAATGTGCGCTTGGGTCCATGGAGACCTTGGAATGTGCTGGTTGTTCAGTGGCCCTGCGGAACTCTCCTACCTGAAGGGTTTGATACATCCCCAGTAAGTAAGCTCCCCATGTGGAGGCGAGAGAGGATTGGTTTGGTGCCTCAGAAAAGCCTCGTGTGCTGGTCTTCGAAAACATTCCTCTGAGGACGGACACATAGAAACCAAAGCTAAGGTCCAGATTAGAGCCTGGGGGCCTGTCCATTTCAACCTTCTGTCTCTGGGGACACTGTCTGAGAGTCTAAGTGGAGATAGTTGCTCCGCTGTTGTAAGAGAGCCCCTCTTAATCCAGGGTGGTTTACACTATTGATGGCCTCAGGGGCCTTGGAGCTTTTCCCTAACCTGTAGGGTTGTGGTCAATGGATTGGGCACACTTGCCTTGGAGAGGGCAGGCACAATCTTTCGCTGTGGCTCCAGAGGCCCTAGCCTGGAGGTTGTGTGGGTCAAGGCTGTGGGCACAGAAGTCTGAAAACACAAACTCAGCTTATGAGTGGCGCCTAGGGTATGGCAGGCCGGATGTACAGCCCGAGAGGGAGCTCCTGGGCCTCTGAAACAAGGGCGAGTGGGAGGCGTTCCTTCAGGCTTTTGTCTCTGGATGTTGTGTCCGGGATAGCCGTGGATTGGAGGGGTGGCCTCAGGGACTGTGGACGAGTATCCCTCTCTGGGGATTTGTCCCAGCTCCCAAGAGTTTGGGGTCATTTTGTGGGAAGGGTGGAGTCGTGTTGTCTGGCTCATGTGTCTCTCCAAGAAAGGTATTCCAGAGCAGAGCCCCAGGTACAGGCGGGGCGACTAGAAAACTGAAACACTGGTGAGGATTGGGTGCATAGGGGCTTGGCAAGCCCCATATGCGCCTCTTGGTCCAGGCCCTGACAGGCCTTACTTTGACATGGGGCTCATGCTGAGGTCACAGTGTGAATTTGTGCCCATCAGCACTCAAGTTTGGGCGTGGCATCAGGGACCATGAAGGTTTCTCCCACCCTGAAGGTGTGACTCCATGCCAAGAGCAAGCTTTACAGCCACGGGGAAGGAGGAGTTCTGTTTTGTGCTTCCGATACCCAGCTGTTGGAGAATTGATATAATGTCTAGGTTCAGATATCTGAAAACCAAGGTTAAAAAGAGGTGACGGCATAAGACCATGGCGTGTCCGAAGTGCTGTGTGTGCGGCCAGCTGTCTCCTTGTCTGTCTGGACGTCTGGCTTCAGGCTGTGTCAGACAGAGCATAAGTGCCCAGTGCAGCCTATCCAGTTCGGGTACCGTCGAGGCCCGAGCAGGTTGATCCTCATCTGGGTTTTCTGGAGAGAGCCCCACAGGGAAACGTTTTTCTTCCATTGGGCAGACCCTGGGCTGGGTTGTGGTTCTGGAGTTCCTAGTCCGGAGGGCTTGTTTGCCAGGATTGTGAGGAAGGAAGTCTGAAAACACAAGCTAGCGTGAGGTTTGGGACCGAGGGCACGGCAGGCCCACTCTGCAGAGGCTGAATCGAGATCTCCTGCACTGAGGTCATGTCAACTATGAGAGGTGTTTCAGGCTAGAGTTTTTGTCCAGCATGGCCTCTTCCTGAAGGGTGTGGGGGCTTCATGAGGCCAGGGAGGTTTGCCTACGATGGGATTTGTAAACTACTCCAAACCTCAAGGTTTCCTTCTGCACGACAGTCGAGTGCTATTGGATGGTTCCAGGAGGCCCCATACGGAAAGACTCGAGAGCATGTGTCTAAGCATGGATGCCTGGGAACGCCACCTCATTTTCCCACTCTTTAGTCAGGACAAGGCAGGCTCAATCTGCGGGCTCCTGGGTGAGCTACCCAGAGGGGAGAGTTGAAATGGACTCTCCTGAAGATGAGTCCTACTGTGGCTTGGTGGTCTGGGAGACCTAGGAATGTGGAGGTGGCTCAGGGACTCTGCAGGATTCTCCAACCTGAGGTGTTTGACACGGCTCCAATAAGGAAGCTTCCCATGTGGAGACGAGAGGAGTTCTTTTCAGTGCCTCAGGAAAGCCCCATATCCTGTTCTTCGAACCAAAGCCTCTGAGGAGTGACACCTGGACACCAAAGCAAGAGTTGAGATTAGGGCCTAAGGGCCTGTCCAGCTCAACCTTCTATCTCTGTTTACATCTGTGTGCATGCCTTCATGGAGGTAGCAGCTCAGCTTGTGTCCGAAGGCCCCTGTGTGTACAGGGAGGCTCCCGGTAGTGGGATGTCCTCGGGGGCCTTGAGGTTTCTCATATTCTGGAGGTGTGTGGCCAAATGAATGGACAGAGTATCCCAGGAGAGAGCAGGCACGGTCCTGTGGTATGGCTCCAGGAAACTCAGCCTAGAGGCTGTGTTTGCCAGGGCTGTGGGGACAGATGTCTGAAAAAGCAAACTTGGCTCTGGTAGGGGCCAAGGTAATGGCAGGCCTGATCTCCAGTCCGTGAGGGGAGATCCTCTGGATATCAAAGGAGGGCAAGTGGGAGGCAGTCGCTCAGGCTTTTGTCTCTGGGTGTTGCTTTCACAGTGGCCGTTCAGTGTAGGGGTTGCTTCAGGGGCCGAGGAAGAGCCTTCCTCTCGGGGGATTGTCCAAGCTCCCAAGTGTTTGGGTTCATTCAGTGGGTAGGGAAGAGTACTGTTTTCTGCCACAGGGGACCTTCCAGGAGAGGGCCTCTAGAGCACATCAGTGGGTTCCCTCAACTGGAATACACACCATCTAGTTAGTCCTGCGTGCCTATGGGCATGGCAAGCCACATATGTGGGCTCTTGGTCCAGTCACTGAGAGGTGTTACTTGAATAAGGTACTCACGCTGAGGGTCACCATGTGTGTTTGTGCCGAAGGCAGGCCTCACGCATGGGCGTGGCCTCATGGGCCATGCCATTTTCGCCTACACTGAAGGTTTGACTCACTGCAAGCAGCAAGGTTTCTTGCCATGGGGAAGGAGGGGTTCTGACTTGTGCATCAGGTTCCCCCCTGTGCAGGGATTGGAGATAAGGTCTAGGTTCCGATGACTGAAAACCGAGGTTGGGAATGGATGGTGGCCTAAGGCAGTGGCGGGTCCAATGTGCTGGGTGTGCAGCCAGCTGTGTCGGTGTCTGTTAGAAGGTCTGGTCTCAGGATATTTGCGACAGAGCATCACTGTTTAAGGTAGCCTATGCAATTGGGGTGTTGCCGAGGGCCAAGCAGTTTGATCCTCATTTGGGGTTTCTGGGCAGCACCATAGACAAAGTTTTTCTCCTGGGAGGCAGGCAGAGTACTTCATTGTGGCCCCAGATTTCCCAGTAGGGAGGGTTTGTGAGCCAGGAGTGTGAGGACGGAAGTCTAGGAACACAAGCTAAAGTGAGGATTGGAGCCAAGGGCAGAGTAGGCCCACTCTGCAGAGGCTGAATCAACATCTCCTGCATCTGAAGTCAGGCTGAGGATTAGACGTTGGCTGAGGCTGGAGTATGTGTCCATGATGGCACCTTCATGAAGCGGGGGCCTCATGAGGCCAAGGAAGTTTACCCACGCTGAGATTGGAGGTTGCCCCAAACCACAAGGTTTCCTTCTGCGGGACATTCGAGTCCTGTTGCATGGCTCCAGGACATACCATACGGAAGGACTGGAGAGCACGGTTCGAAGGATGGATCCCTGTCCAGCATGCCTCGCATTCCCATTGGCCATTAGCCACAAGATATGTTTGATCTGCTGCCTCTGGGGCACGCTACCCAGGGGGCTGAGTGAAATGGCCTCTCCTGAGGATGCGTCATAATGTGCGCTTGGGTCCATGGAGACCTTGGAATGTGCTGGTTGTTCAGTGGCCCTGCGGAACTCTCCTACCTGAAGGGTTTGATACATCCCCAGTAAGTAAGCTCCCCATGTGGAGGCGAGAGAGGATTGGTTTGGTGCCTCAGAAAAGCCTCGTGTGCTGGTCTTCGAAAACATTCCTCTGAGGACGGACACATAGAAACCAAAGCTAAGGTCCAGATTAGAGCCTGGGGGCCTGTCCATTTCAACCTTCTGTCTCTGGGGACACTGTCTGAGAGTCTAAGTGGAGATAGTTGCTCCGCTGTTGTAAGAGAGCCCCTCTTAATCCAGGGTGGTTTACACTATTGATGGCCTCAGGGGCCTTGGAGCTTTTCCCTAACCTGTAGGGTTGTGGTCAATGGATTGGGCACACTTGCCTTGGAGAGGGCAGGCACAATCTTTCGCTGTGGCTCCAGAGGCCCTAGCCTGGAGGTTGTGTGGGTCAAGGCTGTGGGCACAGAAGTCTGAAAACACAAACTCAGCTTATGAGTGGCGCCTAGGGTATGGCAGGCCGGATGTACAGCCCGAGAGGGAGCTCCTGGGCCTCTGAAACAAGGGCGAGTGGGAGGCGTTCCTTCAGGCTTTTGTCTCTGGATGTTGTGTCCGGGATAGCCGTGGATTGGAGGGGTGGCCTCAGGGACTGTGGACGAGTATCCCTCTCTGGGGATTTGTCCCAGCTCCCAAGAGTTTGGGGTCATTTTGTGGGAAGGGTGGAGTCGTGTTGTCTGGCTCATGTGTCTCTCCAAGAAAGGTATTCCAGAGCAGAGCCCCAGGTACAGGCGGGGCGACTAGAAAACTGAAACACTGGTGAGGATTGGGTGCATAGGGGCTTGGCAAGCCCCATATGCGCCTCTTGGTCCAGGCCCTGACAGGCCTTACTTTGACATGGGGCTCATGCTGAGGTCACAGTGTGAATTTGTGCCCATCAGCACTCAAGTTTGGGCGTGGCATCAGGGACCATGAAGGTTTCTCCCACCCTGAAGGTGTGACTCCATGCCAAGAGCAAGCTTTACAGCCACGGGGAAGGAGGAGTTCTGTTTTGTGCTTCCGATACCCAGCTGTTGGAGAATTGATATAATGTCTAGGTTCAGATATCTGAAAACCAAGGTTAAAAAGAGGTGACGGCATAAGACCATGGCGTGTCCGAAGTGCTGTGTGTGCGGCCAGCTGTCTCCTTGTCTGTCTGGACGTCTGGCTTCAGGCTGTGTCAGACAGAGCATAAGTGCCCAGTGCAGCCTATCCAGTTCGGGTACCGTCGAGGCCCGAGCAGGTTGATCCTCATCTGGGTTTTCTGGAGAGAGCCCCACAGGGAAACGTTTTTCTTCCATTGGGCAGACCCTGGGCTGGGTTGTGGTTCTGGAGTTCCTAGTCCGGAGGGCTTGTTTGCCAGGATTGTGAGGAAGGAAGTCTGAAAACACAAGCTAGCGTGAGGTTTGGGACCGAGGGCACGGCAGGCCCACTCTGCAGAGGCTGAATCGAGATCTCCTGCACTGAGGTCATGTCAACTATGAGAGGTGTTTCAGGCTAGAGTTTTTGTCCAGCATGGCCTCTTCCTGAAGGGTGTGGGGGCTTCATGAGGCCAGGGAGGTTTGCCTACGATGGGATTTGTAAACTACTCCAAACCTCAAGGTTTCCTTCTGCACGACAGTCGAGTGCTATTGGATGGTTCCAGGAGGCCCCATACGGAAAGACTCGAGAGCATGTGTCTAAGCATGGATGCCTGGGAACGCCACCTCATTTTCCCACTCTTTAGTCAGGACAAGGCAGGCTCAATCTGCGGGCTCCTGGGTGAGCTACCCAGAGGGGAGAGTTGAAATGGACTCTCCTGAAGATGAGTCCTACTGTGGCTTGGTGGTCTGGGAGACCTAGGAATGTGGAGGTGGCTCAGGGACTCTGCAGGATTCTCCAACCTGAGGTGTTTGACACGGCTCCAATAAGGAAGCTTCCCATGTGGAGACGAGAGGAGTTCTTTTCAGTGCCTCAGGAAAGCCCCATATCCTGTTCTTCGAACCAAAGCCTCTGAGGAGTGACACCTGGACACCAAAGCAAGAGTTGAGATTAGGGCCTAAGGGCCTGTCCAGCTCAACCTTCTATCTCTGTTTACATCTGTGTGCATGCCTTCATGGAGGTAGCAGCTCAGCTTGTGTCCGAAGGCCCCTGTGTGTACAGGGAGGCTCCCGGTAGTGGGATGTCCTCGGGGGCCTTGAGGTTTCTCATATTCTGGAGGTGTGTGGCCAAATGAATGGACAGAGTATCCCAGGAGAGAGCAGGCACGGTCCTGTGGTATGGCTCCAGGAAACTCAGCCTAGAGGCTGTGTTTGCCAGGGCTGTGGGGACAGATGTCTGAAAAAGCAAACTTGGCTCTGGTAGGGGCCAAGGTAATGGCAGGCCTGATCTCCAGTCCGTGAGGGGAGATCCTCTGGATATCAAAGGAGGGCAAGTGGGAGGCAGTCGCTCAGGCTTTTGTCTCTGGGTGTTGCTTTCACAGTGGCCGTTCAGTGTAGGGGTTGCTTCAGGGGCCGAGGAAGAGCCTTCCTCTCGGGGGATTGTCCAAGCTCCCAAGTGTTTGGGTTCATTCAGTGGGTAGGGAAGAGTACTGTTTTCTGCCACAGGGGACCTTCCAGGAGAGGGCCTCTAGAGCACATCAGTGGGTTCCCTCAACTGGAATACACACCATCTAGTTAGTCCTGCGTGCCTATGGGCATGGCAAGCCACATATGTGGGCTCTTGGTCCAGTCACTGAGAGGTGTTACTTGAATAAGGTACTCACGCTGAGGGTCACCATGTGTGTTTGTGCCGAAGGCAGGCCTCACGCATGGGCGTGGCCTCATGGGCCATGCCATTTTCGCCTACACTGAAGGTTTGACTCACTGCAAGCAGCAAGGTTTCTTGCCATGGGGAAGGAGGGGTTCTGACTTGTGCATCAGGTTCCCCCCTGTGCAGGGATTGGAGATAAGGTCTAGGTTCCGATGACTGAAAACCGAGGTTGGGAATGGATGGTGGCCTAAGGCAGTGGCGGGTCCAATGTGCTGGGTGTGCAGCCAGCTGTGTCGGTGTCTGTTAGAAGGTCTGGTCTCAGGATATTTGCGACAGAGCATCACTGTTTAAGGTAGCCTATGCAATTGGGGTGTTGCCGAGGGCCAAGCAGTTTGATCCTCATTTGGGGTTTCTGGGCAGCACCATAGACAAAGTTTTTCTCCTGGGAGGCAGGCAGAGTACTTCATTGTGGCCCCAGATTTCCCAGTAGGGAGGGTTTGTGAGCCAGGAGTGTGAGGACGGAAGTCTAGGAACACAAGCTAAAGTGAGGATTGGAGCCAAGGGCAGAGTAGGCCCACTCTGCAGAGGCTGAATCAACATCTCCTGCATCTGAAGTCAGGCTGAGGATTAGACGTTGGCTGAGGCTGGAGTATGTGTCCATGATGGCACCTTCATGAAGCGGGGGCCTCATGAGGCCAAGGAAGTTTACCCACGCTGAGATTGGAGGTTGCCCCAAACCACAAGGTTTCCTTCTGCGGGACATTCGAGTCCTGTTGCATGGCTCCAGGACATACCATACGGAAGGACTGGAGAGCACGGTTCGAAGGATGGATCCCTGTCCAGCATGCCTCGCATTCCCATTGGCCATTAGCCACAAGATATGTTTGATCTGCTGCCTCTGGGGCACGCTACCCAGGGGGCTGAGTGAAATGGCCTCTCCTGAGGATGCGTCATAATGTGCGCTTGGGTCCATGGAGACCTTGGAATGTGCTGGTTGTTCAGTGGCCCTGCGGAACTCTCCTACCTGAAGGGTTTGATACATCCCCAGTAAGTAAGCTCCCCATGTGGAGGCGAGAGAGGATTGGTTTGGTGCCTCAGAAAAGCCTCGTGTGCTGGTCTTCGAAAACATTCCTCTGAGGACGGACACATAGAAACCAAAGCTAAGGTCCAGATTAGAGCCTGGGGGCCTGTCCATTTCAACCTTCTGTCTCTGGGGACACTGTCTGAGAGTCTAAGTGGAGATAGTTGCTCCGCTGTTGTAAGAGAGCCCCTCTTAATTCAGGGTGGTTTACACTATTGATGGCCTCAGGGGCCTTGGAGCTTTTCCCTAACCTGTAGGGTTGTGGTCAATGGATTGGGCACACTTGCCTTGGAGAGGGCAGGCACAATCTTTCGCTGTGGCTCCAGAGGCCCTAGCCTGGAGGTTGTGTGGGTCAAGGCTGTGTGCACAGAAGTCTGAAAACACAAACTCAGCTTATGAGTGGCGCCTAGGGTATGGCAGGCCGGATGTACAGCCCGAGAGGGAGCTCCTGGGCCTCTGAAACAAGGGCGAGTGGGAGGCGTTCCTTCAGGCTTTTGTCTCTGGATGTTGTGTCCGGGATAGCCGTGGATTGGAGGGGTGGCCTCAGGGACTGTGGACGAGTATCCCTCTCTGGGGATTTGTCCCAGCTCCCAAGAGTTTGGGGTCATTTTGTGGGAAGGGTGGAGTCGTGTTGTCTGGCTCATGTGTCTCTCCAAGAAAGGTATTCCAGAGCAGAGCCCCAGGTACAGGCGGGGCGACTAGAAAACTGAAACACTGGTGAGGATTGGGTGCATAGGGGCTTGGCAAGCCCCATATGCGCCTCTTGGTCCAGGCCCTGACAGGCCTTACTTTGACATGGGGCTCATGCTGAGGTCACAGTGTGAATTTGTGCCCATCAGCACTCAAGTTTGGGCGTGGCATCAGGGACCATGAAGGTTTCTCCCACCCTGAAGGTGTGACTCCATGCCAAGAGCAAGCTTTACAGCCACGGGGAAGGAGGAGTTCTGTTTTGTGCTTCCAATACCCAGCTGTTGGAGAATTGATATAATGTCTAGGTTCAGATATCTGAAAACCAAGGTTAAAAAGAGGTGACGGCATAAGACCATGGCGTGTCCGAAGTGCTGTGTGTGCGGCCAGCTGTCTCCTTGTCTGTCTGGACGTCTGGCTTCAGGCTGTGTCAGACAGAGCATAAGTGCCCAGTGCAGCCTATCCAGTTCGGGTACCGTCGAGGCCCGAGCAGGTTGATCCTCATCTGGGTTTTCTGGAGAGAGCCCCACAGGGAAACGTTTTTCTTCCATTGGGCAGACCCTGGGCTGGGTTGTGGTTCTGGAGTTCCTAGTCCGGAGGGCTTGTTTGCCAGGATTGTGAGGAAGGAAGTCTGAAAACACAAGCTAGCGTGAGGTTTGGGACCGAGGGCACGGCAGGCCCACTCTGCAGAGGCTGAATCGAGATCTCCTGCACTGAGGTCATGTCAACTATGAGAGGTGTTTCAGGCTAGAGTTTTTGTCCAGCATGGCCTCTTCCTGAAGGGTGTGGGGGCTTCATGAGGCCAGGGAGGTTTGCCTACGATGGGATTTGTAAACTACTCCAAACCTCAAGGTTTCCTTCTGCACGACAGTCGAGTGCTATTGGATGGTTCCAGGAGGCCCCATACGGAAAGACTCGAGAGCATGTGTCTAAGCATGGATGCCTGGGAACGCCACCTCATTTTCCCACTCTTTAGTCAGGACAAGGCAGGCTCAATCTGCGGGCTCCTGGGTGAGCTACCCAGAGGGGAGAGTTGAAATGGACTCTCCTGAAGATGAGTCCTACTGTGGCTTGGTGGTCTGGGAGACCTAGGAATGTGGAGGTGGCTCAGGGACTCTGCAGGATTCTCCAACCTGAGGTGTTTGACACGGCTCCAATAAGGAAGCTTCCCATGTGGAGACGAGAGGAGTTCTTTTCAGTGCCTCAGGAAAGCCCCATATCCTGTTCTTCGAACCAAAGCCTCTGAGGAGTGACACCTGGACACCAAAGCAAGAGTTGAGATTAGGGCCTAAGGGCCTGTCCAGCTCAACCTTCTATCTCTGTTTACATCTGTGTGCATGCCTTCATGGAGGTAGCAGCTCAGCTTGTGTCCGAAGGCCCCTGTGTGTACAGGGAGGCTCCCGGTAGTGGGATGTCCTCGGGGGCCTTGAGGTTTCTCATATTCTGGAGGTGTGTGGCCAAATGAATGGACAGAGTATCCCAGGAGAGAGCAGGCACGGTCCTGTGGTATGGCTCCAGGAAACTCAGCCTAGAGGCTGTGTTTGCCAGGGCTGTGGGGACAGATGTCTGAAAAAGCAAACTTGGCTCTGGTAGGGGCCAAGGTAATGGCAGGCCTGATCTCCAGTCCGTGAGGGGAGATCCTCTGGATATCAAAGGAGGGCAAGTGGGAGGCAGTCGCTCAGGCTTTTGTCTCTGGGTGTTGCTTTCACAGTGGCCGTTCAGTGTAGGGGTTGCTTCAGGGGCCGAGGAAGAGCCTTCCTCTCGGGGGATTGTCCAAGCTCCCAAGTGTTTGGGTTCATTCAGTGGGTAGGGAAGAGTACTGTTTTCTGCCACAGGGGACCTTCCAGGAGAGGGCCTCTAGAGCACATCAGTGGGTTCCCTCAACTGGAATACACACCATCTAGTTAGTCCTGCGTGCCTATGGGCATGGCAAGCCACATATGTGGGCTCTTGGTCCAGTCACTGAGAGGTGTTACTTGAATAAGGTACTCACGCTGAGGGTCACCATGTGTGTTTGTGCCGAAGGCAGGCCTCACGCATGGGCGTGGCCTCATGGGCCATGCCATTTTCGCCTACACTGAAGGTTTGACTCACTGCAAGCAGCAAGGTTTCTTGCCATGGGGAAGGAGGGGTTCTGACTTGTGCATCAGGTTCCCCCCTGTGCAGGGATTGGAGATAAGGTCTAGGTTCCGATGACTGAAAACCGAGGTTGGGAATGGATGGTGGCCTAAGGCAGTGGCGGGTCCAATGTGCTGGGTGTGCAGCCAGCTGTGTCGGTGTCTGTTAGAAGGTCTGGTCTCAGGATATTTGCGACAGAGCATCACTGTTTAAGGTAGCCTATGCAATTGGGGTGTTGCCGAGGGCCAAGCAGTTTGATCCTCATTTGGGGTTTCTGGGCAGCACCATAGACAAAGTTTTTCTCCTGGGAGGCAGGCAGAGTACTTCATTGTGGCCCCAGATTTCCCAGTAGGGAGGGTTTGTGAGCCAGGAGTGTGAGGACGGAAGTCTAGGAACACAAGCTAAAGTGAGGATTGGAGCCAAGGGCAGAGTAGGCCCACTCTGCAGAGGCTGAATCAACATCTCCTGCATCTGAAGTCAGGCTGAGGATTAGACGTTGGCTGAGGCTGGAGTATGTGTCCATGATGGCACCTTCATGAAGCGGGGGCCTCATGAGGCCAAGGAAGTTTACCCACGCTGAGATTGGAGGTTGCCCCAAACCACAAGGTTTCCTTCTGCGGGACATTCGAGTCCTGTTGCATGGCTCCAGGACATACCATACGGAAGGACTGGAGAGCACGGTTCGAAGGATGGATCCCTGTCCAGCATGCCTCGCATTCCCATTGGCCATTAGCCACAAGATATGTTTGATCTGCTGCCTCTGGGGCACGCTACCCAGGGGGCTGAGTGAAATGGCCTCTCCTGAGGATGCGTCATAATGTGCGCTTGGGTCCATGGAGACCTTGGAATGTGCTGGTTGTTCAGTGGCCCTGCGGAACTCTCCTACCTGAAGGGTTTGATACATCCCCAGTAAGTAAGCTCCCCATGTGGAGGCGAGAGAGGATTGGTTTGGTGCCTCAGAAAAGCCTCGTGTGCTGGTCTTCGAAAACATTCCTCTGAGGACGGACACATAGAAACCAAAGCTAAGGTCCAGATTAGAGCCTGGGGGCCTGTCCATTTCAACCTTCTGTCTCTGGGGACACTGTCTGAGAGTCTAAGTGGAGATAGTTGCTCCGCTGTTGTAAGAGAGCCCCTCTTAATCCAGGGTGGTTTACACTATTGATGGCCTCAGGGGCCTTGGAGCTTTTCCCTAACCTGTAGGGTTGTGGTCAATGGATTGGGCACACTTGCCTTGGAGAGGGCAGGCACAATCTTTCGCTGTGGCTCCAGAGGCCCTAGCCTGGAGGTTGTGTGGGTCAAGGCTGTGGGCACAGAAGTCTGAAAACACAAACTCAGCTTATGAGTGGCGCCTAGGGTATGGCAGGCCGGATGTACAGCCCGAGAGGGAGCTCCTGGGCCTCTGAAACAAGGGCGAGTGGGAGGCGTTCCTTCAGGCTTTTGTCTCTGGATGTTGTGTCCGGGATAGCCGTGGATTGGAGGGGTGGCCTCAGGGACTGTGGACGAGTATCCCTCTCTGGGGATTTGTCCCAGCTCCCAAGAGTTTGGGGTCATTTTGTGGGAAGGGTGGAGTCGTGTTGTCTGGCTCATGTGTCTCTCCAAGAAAGGTATTCCAGAGCAGAGCCCCAGGTACAGGCGGGGCGACTAGAAAACTGAAACACTGGTGAGGATTGGGTGCATAGGGGCTTGGCAAGCCCCATATGCGCCTCTTGGTCCAGGCCCTGACAGGCCTTACTTTGACATGGGGCTCATGCTGAGGTCACAGTGTGAATTTGTGCCCATCAGCACTCAAGTTTGGGCGTGGCATCAGGGACCATGAAGGTTTCTCCCACCCTGAAGGTGTGACTCCATGCCAAGAGCAAGCTTTACAGCCACGGGGAAGGAGGAGTTCTGTTTTGTGCTTCCGATACCCAGCTGTTGGAGAATTGATATAATGTCTAGGTTCAGATATCTGAAAACCAAGGTTAAAAAGAGGTGACGGCATAAGGCCATGGCGTGTCCGAAGTGCTGTGTGTGCGGCCAGCTGTCTCCTTGTCTGTCTGGACGTCTGGCTTCAGGCTGTGTCAGACAGAGCATAAGTGCCCAGTGCAGCCTATCCAGTTCGGGTACCGTCGAGGCCCGAGCAGGTTGATCCTCATCTGGGTTTTCTGGAGAGAGCCCCACAGGGAAACGTTTTTCTTCCATTGGGCAGACCCTGGGCTGGGTTGTGGTTCTGGAGTTCCTAGTCCGGAGGGCTTGTTTGCCAGGATTGTGAGGAAGGAAGTCTGAAAACACAAGCTAGCGTGAGGTTTGGGACCGAGGGCACGGCAGGCCCACTCTGCAGAGGCTGAATCGAGATCTCCTGCACTGAGGTCATGTCAACTATGAGAGGTGTTTCAGGCTAGAGTTTTTGTCCAGCATGGCCTCTTCCTGAAGGGTGTGGGGGCTTCATGAGGCCAGGGAGGTTTGCCTACGATGGGATTTGTAAACTACTCCAAACCTCAAGGTTTCCTTCTGCACGACAGTCGAGTGCTATTGGATGGTTCCAGGAGGCCCCATACGGAAAGACTCGAGAGCATGTGTCTAAGCATGGATGCCTGGGAACGCCACCTCATTTTCCCACTCTTTAGTCAGGACAAGGCAGGCTCAATCTGCGGGCTCCTGGGTGAGCTACCCAGAGGGGAGAGTTGAAATGGACTCTCCTGAAGATGAGTCCTACTGTGGCTTGGTGGTCTGGGAGACCTAGGAATGTGGAGGTGGCTCAGGGACTCTGCAGGATTCTCCAACCTGAGGTGTTTGACACGGCTCCAATAAGGAAGCTTCCCATGTGGAGACGAGAGGAGTTCTTTTCAGTGCCTCAGGAAAGCCCCATATCCTGTTCTTCGAACCAAAGCCTCTGAGGAGTGACACCTGGACACCAAAGCAAGAGTTGAGATTAGGGCCTAAGGGCCTGTCCAGCTCAACCTTCTATCTCTGTTTACATCTGTGTGCATGCCTTCATGGAGGTAGCAGCTCAGCTTGTGTCCGAAGGCCCCTGTGTGTACAGGGAGGCTCCCGGTAGTGGGATGTCCTCGGGGGCCTTGAGGTTTCTCATATTCTGGAGGTGTGTGGCCAAATGAATGGACAGAGTATCCCAGGAGAGAGCAGGCACGGTCCTGTGGTATGGCTCCAGGAAACTCAGCCTAGAGGCTGTGTTTGCCAGGGCTGTGGGGACAGATGTCTGAAAAAGCAAACTTGGCTCTGGTAGGGGCCAAGGTAATGGCAGGCCTGATCTCCAGTCCGTGAGGGGAGATCCTCTGGATATCAAAGGAGGGCAAGTGGGAGGCAGTCGCTCAGGCTTTTGTCTCTGGGTGTTGCTTTCACAGTGGCCGTTCAGTGTAGGGGTTGCTTCAGGGGCCGAGGAAGAGCCTTCCTCTCGGGGGATTGTCCAAGCTCCCAAGTGTTTGGGTTCATTCAGTGGGTAGGGAAGAGTACTGTTTTCTGCCACAGGGGACCTTCCAGGAGAGGGCCTCTAGAGCACATCAGTGGGTTCCCTCAACTGGAATACACACCATCTAGTTAGTCCTGCGTGCCTATGGGCATGGCAAGCCACATATGTGGGCTCTTGGTCCAGTCACTGAGAGGTGTTACTTGAATAAGGTACTCACGCTGAGGGTCACCATGTGTGTTTGTGCCGAAGGCAGGCCTCACGCATGGGCGTGGCCTCATGGGCCATGCCATTTTCGCCTACACTGAAGGTTTGACTCACTGCAAGCAGCAAGGTTTCTTGCCATGGGGAAGGAGGGGTTCTGACTTGTGCATCAGGTTCCCCCCTGTGCAGGGATTGGAGATAAGGTCTAGGTTCCGATGACTGTAAACCGAGGTTGGGAATGGATGGTGGCCTAAGGCAGTGGCGGGTCCAATGTGCTGGGTGTGCAGCCAGCTGTGTCGGTGTCTGTTAGAAGGTCTGGTCTCAGGATATTTGCGACAGAGCATCACTGTTTAAGGTAGCCTATGCAATTGGGGTGTTGCCGAGGGCCAAGCAGTTTGATCCTCATTTGGGGTTTCTGGGCAGCACCATAGACAAAGTTTTTCTCCTGGGAGGCAGGCAGAGTACTTCATTGTGGCCCCAGATTTCCCAGTAGGGAGGGTTTGTGAGCCAGGAGTGTGAGGACGGAAGTCTAGGAACACAAGCTAAAGTGAGGATTGGAGCCAAGGGCAGAGTAGGCCCACTCTGCAGAGGCTGAATCAACATCTCCTGCATCTGAAGTCAGGCTGAGGATTAGACGTTGGCTGAGGCTGGAGTATGTGTCCATGATGGCACCTTCATGAAGCGGGGGCCTCATGAGGCCAAGGAAGTTTACCCACGCTGAGATTGGAGGTTGCCCCAAACCACAAGGTTTCCTTCTGCGGGACATTCGAGTCCTGTTGCATGGCTCCAGGACATACCATACGGAAGGACTGGAGAGCACGGTTCGAAGGATGGATCCCTGTCCAGCATGCCTCGCATTCCCATTGGCCATTAGCCACAAGATATGTTTGATCTGCTGCCTCTGGGGCACGCTACCCAGGGGGCTGAGTGAAATGGCCTCTCCTGAGGATGCGTCATAATGTGCGCTTGGGTCCATGGAGACCTTGGAATGTGCTGGTTGTTCAGTGGCCCTGCGGAACTCTCCTACCTGAAGGGTTTGATACATCCCCAGTAAGTAAGCTCCCCATGTGGAGGCGAGAGAGGATTGGTTTGGTGCCTCAGAAAAGCCTCGTGTGCTGGTCTTCGAAAACATTCCTCTGAGGACGGACACATAGAAACCAAAGCTAAGGTCCAGATTAGAGCCTGGGGGCCTGTCCATTTCAACCTTCTGTCTCTGGGGACACTGTCTGAGAATCTAAGTGGAGATAGTTGCTCCGCTGTTGTAAGAGAGCCCCTCTTAATCCAGGGTGGTTTACACTATTGATGGCCTCAGGGGCCTTGGAGCTTTTCCCTAACCTGTAGGGTTGTGGTCAATGGATTGGGCACACTTGCCTTGGAGAGGGCAGGCACAATCTTTCGCTGTGGCTCCAGAGGCCCTAGCCTGGAGGTTGTGTGGGTCAAGGCTGTGGGCACAGAAGTCTGAAAACACAAACTCAGCTTATGAGTGGCGCCTAGGGTATGGCAGGCCGGATGTACAGCCCGAGAGGGAGCTCCTGGGCCTCTGAAACAAGGGCGAGTGGGAGGCGTTCCTTCAGGCTTTTGTCTCTGGATGTTGTGTCCGGGATAGCCGTGGATTGGAGGGGTGGCCTCAGGGACTGTGGACGAGTATCCCTCTCTGGGGATTTGTCCCAGCTCCCAAGAGTTTGGGGTCATTTTGTGGGAAGGGTGGAGTCGTGTTGTCTGGCTCATGTGTCTCTCCAAGAAAGGTATTCCAGAGCAGAGCCCCAGGTACAGGCGGGGCGACTAGAAAACTGAAACACTGGTGAGGATTGGGTCCATAGGGGCTTGGCAAGCCCCATATGCGCCTCTTGGTCCAGGCCCTGACAGGCCTTACTTTGACATGGGGCTCATGCTGAGGTCACAGTGTGAATTTGTGCCCATCAGCACTCAAGTTTGGGCGTGGCATCAGGGACCATGAAGGTTTCTCCCACCCTGAAGGTGTGACTCCATGCCAAGAGCAAGCTTTACAGCCACGGGGAAGGAGGAGTTCTGTTTTGTGCTTCCGATACCCAGCTGTTGGAGAATTGATATAATGTCTAGGTTCAGATATCTGAAAACCAAGGTTAAAAAGAGGTGACGGCATAAGGCCATGGCGTGTCCGAAGTGCTGTGTGTGCGGCCAGCTGTCTCCTTGTCTGTCTGGACGTCTGGCTTCAGGCTGTGTCAGACAGAGCATAAGTGCCCAGTGCAGCCTATCCAGTTCGGGTACCGTCGAGGCCCGAGCAGGTTGATCCTCATCTGGGTTTTCTGGAGAGAGCCCCACAGGGAAACGTTTTTCTTCCATTGGGCAGACCCTGGGCTGGGTTGTGGTTCTGGAGTTCCTAGTCCGGAGGGCTTGTTTGCCAGGATTGTGAGGAAGGAAGTCTGAAAACACAAGCTAGCGTGAGGTTTGGGACCGAGGGCACGGCAGGCCCACTCTGCAGAGGCTGAATCGAGATCTCCTGCACTGAGGTCATGTCAACTATGAGAGGTGTTTCAGGCTAGAGTTTTTGTCCAGCATGGCCTCTTCCTGAAGGGTGTGGGGGCTTCATGAGGCCAGGGAGGTTTGCCTACGATGGGATTTGTAAACTACTCCAAACCTCAAGGTTTCCTTCTGCACGACAGTCGAGTGCTATTGGATGGTTCCAGGAGGCCCCATACGGAAAGACTCGAGAGCATGTGTCTAAGCATGGATGCCTGGGAACGCCACCTCATTTTCCCACTCTTTAGTCAGGACAAGGCAGGCTCAATCTGCGGGCTCCTGGGTGAGCTACCCAGAGGGGAGAGTTGAAATGGACTCTCCTGAAGATGAGTCCTACTGTGGCTTGGTGGTCTGGGAGACCTAGGAATGTGGAGGTGGCTCAGGGACTCTGCAGGATTCTCCAACCTGAGGTGTTTGACACGGCTCCAATAAGGAAGCTTCCCATGTGGAGACGAGAGGAGTTCTTTTCAGTGCCTCAGGAAAGCCCCATATCCTGTTCTTCGAACCAAAGCCTCTGAGGAGTGACACCTGGACACCAAAGCAAGAGTTGAGATTAGGGCCTAAGGGCCTGTCCAGCTCAACCTTCTATCTCTGTTTACATCTGTGTGCATGCCTTCATGGAGGTAGCAGCTCAGCTTGTGTCCGAAGGCCCCTGTGTGTACAGGGAGGCTCCCGGTAGTGGGATGTCCTCGGGGGCCTTGAGGTTTCTCATATTCTGGAGGTGTGTGGCCAAATGAATGGACAGAGTATCCCAGGAGAGAGCAGGCACGGTCCTGTGGTATGGCTCCAGGAAACTCAGCCTAGAGGCTGTGTTTGCCAGGGCTGTGGGGACAGATGTCTGAAAAAGCAAACTTGGCTCTGGTAGGGGCCAAGGTAATGGCAGGCCTGATCTCCAGTCCGTGAGGGGAGATCCTCTGGATATCAAAGGAGGGCAAGTGGGAGGCAGTCGCTCAGGCTTTTGTCTCTGGGTGTTGCTTTCACAGTGGCCGTTCAGTGTAGGGGTTGCTTCAGGGGCCGAGGAAGAGCCTTCCTCTCGGGGGATTGTCCAAGCTCCCAAGTGTTTGGGTTCATTCAGTGGGTAGGGAAGAGTACTGTTTTCTGCCACAGGGGACCTTCCAGGAGAGGGCCTCTAGAGCACATCAGTGGGTTCCCTCAACTGGAATACACACCATCTAGTTAGTCCTGCGTGCCTATGGGCATGGCAAGCCACATATGTGGGCTCTTGGTCCAGTCACTGAGAGGTGTTACTTGAATAAGGTACTCACGCTGAGGGTCACCATGTGTGTTTGTGCCGAAGGCAGGCCTCACGCATGGGCGTGGCCTCATGGGCCATGCCATTTTCGCCTACACTGAAGGTTTGACTCACTGCAAGCAGCAAGGTTTCTTGCCATGGGGAAGGAGGGGTTCTGACTTGTGCATCAGGTTCCCCCCTGTGCAGGGATTGGAGATAAGGTCTAGGTTCCGATGACTGTAAACCGAGGTTGGGAATGGATGGTGGCCTAAGGCAGTGGCGGGTCCAATGTGCTGGGTGTGCAGCCAGCTGTGTCGGTGTCTGTTAGAAGGTCTGGTCTCAGGATATTTGCGACAGAGCATCACTGTTTAAGGTAGCCTATGCAATTGGGGTGTTGCCGAGGGCCAAGCAGTTTGATCCTCATTTGGGGTTTCTGGGCAGCACCATAGACAAAGTTTTTCTCCTGGGAGGCAGGCAGAGTACTTCATTGTGGCCCCAGATTTCCCAGTAGGGAGGGTTTGTGAGCCAGGAGTGTGAGGACGGAAGTCTAGGAACACAAGCTAAAGTGAGGATTGGAGCCAAGGGCAGAGTAGGCCCACTCTGCAGAGGCTGAATCAACATCTCCTGCATCTGAAGTCAGGCTGAGGATTAGACGTTGGCTGAGGCTGGAGTATGTGTCCATGATGGCACCTTCATGAAGCGGGGGCCTCATGAGGCCAAGGAAGTTTACCCACGCTGAGATTGGAGGTTGCCCCAAACCACAAGGTTTCCTTCTGCGGGACATTCGAGTCCTGTTGCATGGCTCCAGGACATACCATACGGAAGGACTGGAGAGCACGGTTCGAAGGATGGATCCCTGTCCAGCATGCCTCGCATTCCCATTGGCCATTAGCCACAAGATATGTTTGATCTGCTGCCTCTGGGGCACGCTACCCAGGGGGCTGAGTGAAATGGCCTCTCCTGAGGATGCGTCATAATGTGCGCTTGGGTCCATGGAGACCTTGGAATGTGCTGGTTGTTCAGTGGCCCTGCGGAACTCTCCTACCTGAAGGGTTTGATACATCCCCAGTAAGTAAGCTCCCCATGTGGAGGCGAGAGAGGATTGGTTTGGTGCCTCAGAAAAGCCTCGTGTGCTGGTCTTCGAAAACATTCCTCTGAGGACGGACACATAGAAACCAAAGCTAAGGTCCAGATTAGAGCCTGGGGGCCTGTCCATTTCAACCTTCTGTCTCTGGGGACACTGTCTGAGAATCTAAGTGGAGATAGTTGCTCCGCTGTTGTAAGAGAGCCCCTCTTAATCCAGGGTGGTTTACACTATTGATGGCCTCAGGGGCCTTGGAGCTTTTCCCTAACCTGTAGGGTTGTGGTCAATGGATTGGGCACACTTGCCTTGGAGAGGGCAGGCACAATCTTTCGCTGTGGCTCCAGAGGCCCTAGCCTGGAGGTTGTGTGGGTCAAGGCTGTGGGCACAGAAGTCTGAAAACACAAACTCAGCTTATGAGTGGCGCCTAGGGTATGGCAGGCCGGATGTACAGCCCGAGAGGGAGCTCCTGGGCCTCTGAAACAAGGGCGAGTGGGAGGCGTTCCTTCAGGCTTTTGTCTCTGGATGTTGTGTCCGGGATAGCCGTGGATTGGAGGGGTGGCCTCAGGGACTGTGGACGAGTATCCCTCTCTGGGGATTTGTCCCAGCTCCCAAGAGTTTGGGGTCATTTTGTGGGAAGGGTGGAGTCGTGTTGTCTGGCTCATGTGTCTCTCCAAGAAAGGTATTCCAGAGCAGAGCCCCAGGTACAGGCGGGGCGACTAGAAAACTGAAACACTGGTGAGGATTGGGTCCATAGGGGCTTGGCAAGCCCCATATGCGCCTCTTGGTCCAGGCCCTGACAGGCCTTACTTTGACATGGGGCTCATGCTGAGGTCACAGTGTGAATTTGTGCCCATCAGCACTCAAGTTTGGGCGTGGCATCAGGGACCATGAAGGTTTCTCCCACCCTGAAGGTGTGACTCCATGCCAAGAGCAAGCTTTACAGCCACGGGGAAGGAGGAGTTCTGTTTTGTGCTTCCGATACCCAGCTGTTGGAGAATTGATATAATGTCTAGGTTCAGATATCTGAAAACCAAGGTTAAAAAGAGGTGACGGCATAAGGCCATGGCGTGTCCGAAGTGCTGTGTGTGCGGCCAGCTGTCTCCTTGTCTGTCTGGACGTCTGGCTTCAGGCTGTGTCAGACAGAGCATAAGTGCCCAGTGCAGCCTATCCAGTTCGGGTACCGTCGAGGCCCGAGCAGGTTGATCCTCATCTGGGTTTTCTGGAGAGAGCCCCACAGGGAAACGTTTTTCTTCCATTGGGCAGACCCTGGGCTGGGTTGTGGTTCTGGAGTTCCTAGTCCGGAGGGCTTGTTTGCCAGGATTGTGAGGAAGGAAGTCTGAAAACACAAGCTAGCGTGAGGTTTGGGACCGAGGGCACGGCAGGCCCACTCTGCAGAGGCTGAATCGAGATCTCCTGCACTGAGGTCATGTCAACTATGAGAGGTGTTTCAGGCTAGAGTTTTTGTCCAGCATGGCCTCTTCCTGAAGGGTGTGGGGGCTTCATGAGGCCAGGGAGGTTTGCCTACGATGGGATTTGTAAACTACTCCAAACCTCAAGGTTTCCTTCTGCACGACAGTCGAGTGCTATTGGATGGTTCCAGGAGGCCCCATACGGAAAGACTCGAGAGCATGTGTCTAAGCATGGATGCCTGGGAACGCCACCTCATTTTCCCACTCTTTAGTCAGGACAAGGCAGGCTCAATCTGCGGGCTCCTGGGTGAGCTACCCAGAGGGGAGAGTTGAAATGGACTCTCCTGAAGATGAGTCCTACTGTGGCTTGGTGGTCTGGGAGACCTAGGAATGTGGAGGTGGCTCAGGGACTCTGCAGGATTCTCCAACCTGAGGTGTTTGACACGGCTCCAATAAGGAAGCTTCCCATGTGGAGACGAGAGGAGTTCTTTTCAGTGCCTCAGGAAAGCCCCATATCCTGTTCTTCGAACCAAAGCCTCTGAGGAGTGACACCTGGACACCAAAGCAAGAGTTGAGATTAGGGCCTAAGGGCCTGTCCAGCTCAACCTTCTATCTCTGTTTACATCTGTGTGCATGCCTTCATGGAGGTAGCAGCTCAGCTTGTGTCCGAAGGCCCCTGTGTGTACAGGGAGGCTCCCGGTAGTGGGATGTCCTCGGGGGCCTTGAGGTTTCTCATATTCTGGAGGTGTGTGGCCAAATGAATGGACAGAGTATCCCAGGAGAGAGCAGGCACGGTCCTGTGGTATGGCTCCAGGAAACTCAGCCTAGAGGCTGTGTTTGCCAGGGCTGTGGGGACAGATGTCTGAAAAAGCAAACTTGGCTCTGGTAGGGGCCAAGGTAATGGCAGGCCTGATCTCCAGTCCGTGAGGGGAGATCCTCTGGATATCAAAGGAAGGCAAGTGGGAGGCAGTCGCTCAGGCTTTTGTCTCTGGGTGTTGCTTTCACAGTGGCCGTTCAGTGTAGGGGTTGCTTCAGGGGCCGAGGAAGAGCCTTCCTCTCGGGGGATTGTCCAAGCTCCCAAGTGTTTGGGTTCATTCAGTGGGTAGGGAAGAGTACTGTTTTCTGCCACAGGGGACCTTCCAGGAGAGGGCCTCTAGAGCACATCAGTGGGTTCCCTCAACTGGAATACACACCATCTAGTTAGTCCTGCGTGCCTATGGGCATGGCAAGCCACATATGTGGGCTCTTGGTCCAGTCACTGAGAGGTGTTACTTGAATAAGGTACTCACGCTGAGGGTCACCATGTGTGTTTGTGCCGAAGGCAGGCCTCACGCATGGGCGTGGCCTCATGGGCCATGCCATTTTCGCCTACACTGAAGGTTTGACTCACTGCAAGCAGCAAGGTTTCTTGCCATGGGGAAGGAGGGGTTCTGACTTGTGCATCAGGTTCCCCCCTGTGCAGGGATTGGAGATAAGGTCTAGGTTCCGATGACTGTAAACCGAGGTTGGGAATGGATGGTGGCCTAAGGCAGTGGCGGGTCCAATGTGCTGGGTGTGCAGCCAGCTGTGTCGGTGTCTGTTAGAAGGTCTGGTCTCAGGATATTTGCGACAGAGCATCACTGTTTAAGGTAGCCTATGCAATTGGGGTGTTGCCGAGGGCCAAGCAGTTTGATCCTCATTTGGGGTTTCTGGGCAGCACCATAGACAAAGTTTTTCTCCTGGGAGGCAGGCAGAGTACTTCATTGTGGCCCCAGATTTCCCAGTAGGGAGGGTTTGTGAGCCAGGAGTGTGAGGACGGAAGTCTAGGAACACAAGCTAAAGTGAGGATTGGAGCCAAGGGCAGAGTAGGCCCACTCTGCAGAGGCTGAATCAACATCTCCTGCATCTGAAGTCAGGCTGAGGATTAGACGTTGGCTGAGGCTGGAGTATGTGTCCATGATGGCACCTTCATGAAGCGGGGGCCTCATGAGGCCAAGGAAGTTTACCCACGCTGAGATTGGAGGTTGCCCCAAACCACAAGGTTTCCTTCTGCGGGACATTCGAGTCCTGTTGCATGGCTCCAGGACATACCATACGGAAGGACTGGAGAGCACGGTTCGAAGGATGGATCCCTGTCCAGCATGCCTCGCATTCCCATTGGCCATTAGCCACAAGATATGTTTGATCTGCTGCCTCTGGGGCACGCTACCCAGGGGGCTGAGTGAAATGGCCTCTCCTGAGGATGCGTCATAATGTGCGCTTGGGTCCATGGAGACCTTGGAATGTGCTGGTTGTTCAGTGGCCCTGCGGAACTCTCCTACCTGAAGGGTTTGATACATCCCCAGTAAGTAAGCTCCCCATGTGGAGGCGAGAGAGGATTGGTTTGGTGCCTCAGAAAAGCCTCGTGTGCTGGTCTTCGAAAACATTCCTCTGAGGACGGACACATAGAAACCAAAGCTAAGGTCCAGATTAGAGCCTGGGGGCCTGTCCATTTCAACCTTCTGTCTCTGGGGACACTGTCTGAGAGTCTAAGTGGAGATAGTTGCTCCGCTGTTGTAAGAGAGCCCCTCTTAATCCAGGGTGGTTTACACTATTGATGGCCTCAGGGGCCTTGGAGCTTTTCCCTAACCTGTAGGGTTGTGGTCAATGGATTGGGCACACTTGCCTTGGAGAGGGCAGGCACAATCTTTCGCTGTGGCTCCAGAGGCCCTAGCCTGGAGGTTGTGTGGGTCAAGGCTGTGGGCACAGAAGTCTGAAAACACAAACTCAGCTTATGAGTGGCGCCTAGGGTATGGCAGGCCGGATGTACAGCCCGAGAGGGAGCTCCTGGGCCTCTGAAACAAGGGCGAGTGGGAGGCGTTCCTTCAGGCTTTTGTCTCTGGATGTTGTGTCCGGGATAGCCGTGGATTGGAGGGGTGGCCTCAGGGACTGTGGACGAGTATCCCTCTCTGGGGATTTGTCCCAGCTCCCAAGAGTTTGGGGTCATTTTGTGGGAAGGGTGGAGTCGTGTTGTCTGGCTCATGTGTCTCTCCAAGAAAGGTATTCCAGAGCAGAGCCCCAGGTACAGGCGGGGCGACTAGAAAACTGAAACACTGGTGAGGATTGGGTCCATAGGGGCTTGGCAAGCCCCATATGCGCCTCTTGGTCCAGGCCCTGACAGGCCTTACTTTGACATGGGGCTCATGCTGAGGTCACAGTGTGAATTTGTGCCCATCAGCACTCAAGTTTGGGCGTGGCATCAGGGACCATGAAGGTTTCTCCCACCCTGAAGGTGTGACTCCATGCCAAGAGCAAGCTTTACAGCCACGGGGAAGGAGGAGTTCTGTTTTGTGCTTCCGATACCCAGCTGTTGGAGAATTGATATAATGTCTAGGTTCAGATATCTGAAAACCAAGGTTAAAAAGAGGTGACGGCATAAGGCCATGGCGTGTCCGAAGTGCTGTGTGTGCGGCCAGCTGTCTCCTTGTCTGTCTGGACGTCTGGCTTCAGGCTGTGTCAGACAGAGCATAAGTGCCCAGTGCAGCCTATCCAGTTCGGGTACCGTCGAGGCCCGAGCAGGTTGATCCTCATCTGGGTTTTCTGGAGAGAGCCCCACAGGGAAACGTTTTTCTTCCATTGGGCAGACCCTGGGCTGGGTTGTGGTTCTGGAGTTCCTAGTCCGGAGGGCTTGTTTGCCAGGATTGTGAGGAAGGAAGTCTGAAAACACAAGCTAGCGTGAGGTTTGGGACCGAGGGCACGGCAGGCCCACTCTGCAGAGGCTGAATCGAGATCTCCTGCACTGAGGTCATGTCAACTATGAGAGGTGTTTCAGGCTAGAGTTTTTGTCCAGCATGGCCTCTTCCTGAAGGGTGTGGGGGCTTCATGAGGCCAGGGAGGTTTGCCTACGATGGGATTTGTAAACTACTCCAAACCTCAAGGTTTCCTTCTGCACGACAGTCGAGTGCTATTGGATGGTTCCAGGAGGCCCCATACGGAAAGACTCGAGAGCATGTGTCTAAGCATGGATGCCTGGGAACGCCACCTCATTTTCCCACTCTTTAGTCAGGACAAGGCAGGCTCAATCTGCGGGCTCCTGGGTGAGCTACCCAGAGGGGAGAGTTGAAATGGACTCTCCTGAAGATGAGTCCTACTGTGGCTTGGTGGTCTGGGAGACCTAGGAATGTGGAGGTGGCTCAGGGACTCTGCAGGATTCTCCAACCTGAGGTGTTTGACACGGCTCCAATAAGGAAGCTTCCCATGTGGAGACGAGAGGAGTTCTTTTCAGTGCCTCAGGAAAGCCCCATATCCTGTTCTTCGAACCAAAGCCTCTGAGGAGTGACACCTGGACACCAAAGCAAGAGTTGAGATTAGGGCCTAAGGGCCTGTCCAGCTCAACCTTCTATCTCTGTTTACATCTGTGTGCATGCCTTCATGGAGGTAGCAGCTCAGCTTGTGTCCGAAGGCCCCTGTGTGTACAGGGAGGCTCCCGGTAGTGGGATGTCCTCGGGGGCCTTGAGGTTTCTCATATTCTGGAGGTGTGTGGCCAAATGAATGGACAGAGTATCCCAGGAGAGAGCAGGCACGGTCCTGTGGTATGGCTCCAGGAAACTCAGCCTAGAGGCTGTGTTTGCCAGGGCTGTGGGGACAGATGTCTGAAAAAGCAAACTTGGCTCTGGTAGGGGCCAAGGTAATGGCAGGCCTGATCTCCAGTCCGTGAGGGGAGATCCTCTGGATATCAAAGGAGGGCAAGTGGGAGGCAGTCGCTCAGGCTTTTGTCTCTGGGTGTTGCTTTCACAGTGGCCGTTCAGTGTAGGGGTTGCTTCAGGGGCCGAGGAAGAGCCTTCCTCTCGGGGGATTGTCCAAGCTCCCAAGTGTTTGGGTTCATTCAGTGGGTAGGGAAGAGTACTGTTTTCTGCCACAGGGGACCTTCCAGGAGAGGGCCTCTAGAGCACATCAGTGGGTTCCCTCAACTGGAATACACACCATCTAGTTAGTCCTGCGTGCCTATGGGCATGGCAAGCCACATATGTGGGCTCTTGGTCCAGTCACTGAGAGGTGTTACTTGAATAAGGTACTCACGCTGAGGGTCACCATGTGTGTTTGTGCCGAAGGCAGGCCTCACGCATGGGCGTGGCCTCATGGGCCATGCCATTTTCGCCTACACTGAAGGTTTGACTCACTGCAAGCAGCAAGGTTTCTTGCCATGGGGAAGGAGGGGTTCTGACTTGTGCATCAGGTTCCCCCCTGTGCAGGGATTGGAGATAAGGTCTAGGTTCCGATGACTGAAAACCGAGGTTGGGAATGGATGGTGGCCTAAGGCAGTGGCGGGTCCAATGTGCTGGGTGTGCAGCCAGCTGTGTCGGTGTCTGTTAGAAGGTCTGGTCTCAGGATATTTGCGACAGAGCATCACTGTTTAAGGTAGCCTATGCAATTGGGGTGTTGCCGAGGGCCAAGCAGTTTGATCCTCATTTGGGGTTTCTGGGCAGCACCATAGACAAAGTTTTTCTCCTGGGAGGCAGGCAGAGTACTTCATTGTGGCCCCAGATTTCCCAGTAGGGAGGGTTTGTGAGCCAGGAGTGTGAGGACGGAAGTCTAGGAACACAAGCTAAAGTGAGGATTGGAGCCAAGGGCAGAGTAGGCCCACTCTGCAGAGGCTGAATCAACATCTCCTGCATCTGAAGTCAGGCTGAGGATTAGACGTTGGCTGAGGCTGGAGTATGTGTCCATGATGGCACCTTCATGAAGCGGGGGCCTCATGAGGCCAAGGAAGTTTACCCACGCTGAGATTGGAGGTTGCCCCAAACCACAAGGTTTCCTTCTGCGGGACATTCGAGTCCTGTTGCATGGCTCCAGGACATACCATACGGAAGGACTGGAGAGCACGGTTCGAAGGATGGATCCCTGTCCAGCATGCCTCGCATTCCCATTGGCCATTAGCCACAAGATATGTTTGATCTGCTGCCTCTGGGGCACGCTACCCAGGGGGCTGAGTGAAATGGCCTCTCCTGAGGATGCGTCATAATGTGCGCTTGGGTCCATGGAGACCTTGGAATGTGCTGGTTGTTCAGTGGCCCTGCGGAACTCTCCTACCTGAAGGGTTTGATACATCCCCAGTAAGTAAGCTCCCCATGTG
>NW_028134026.1:0-53057 GCF_964662115.1 Mustela nivalis | reverse complement strand
GTAAACTTTGAAGTCAGTCCTCAGGCTTTGTTCTCCTTCAACACTAAGTTGACTATTGTGAGTCTTTGCCTCTCCATATAAACTTTAAAATAAGTTTGTTAATATTAAAAAAAAAGAACTTGATGGAGTGCATTAATTGTATAGATAAACTTGGAAACCAGTGACCTCTTGAGGTTAGCAGGAGATAGACCATGGACATCAGTTGTCACAGTGGTGACTCTGGCAGAACCTATTGCAAATCCCTAGGCAAAATGAGACCTCAAGAATCTGAGAGAATGTCTAAGAAGTACTTGATATATCCCTTGGGTATGGTTTATTAAGTGTCCACCTGTCTGAAAGCTGGGGAATCTAGATAAGGGAGGGAAAATTAGTTATGATAAAACATATCAACAAACATGAATAAATGTTGTAAAACTAATTGTCATGGCTCATATACAATATGACCAACAGAGGGACAATCAAAAGGAAAACATCAGTTATGTTTATTGTGAAATGTTTTATTCAAAATAAAGCAATGAGAGGGGAAGACACAATAAGAAAATTAACATTTTTTAAATGGTAACCTTCTTACAAAATGGGATAGGGTTTATATTCTAAGTAGTATATTGAAAAGTAAAACTTTGGGGCGCCTGGGTGGCTCAGTGGTTTGGGCTGCTGCCTTCAGCTCAGGTCATGATCTCAGGGTCCTGGGATTGAGTCCCACATTGGGCTCTCTGCTCAACAGGGAGCCCGCTACCTCCTCTCTCTCTTTGCCTGCCTCTCTGCCTACTTGTAATCTCTCTCTCTCAAATAAATAAATAAAATCTTTTAAAAAAATAACTTGTCATGGGGGCACCTGTGTGGCTCAGTGGGTTAAAGCCTCTGCCTTTGGTTCAGGTCATGATTCCAGAATCCTTGGATCGAGTCTCACATCGGGCTCTCAGCTCATCAGGGAGCCTGCTTCCCCCCTCTCACTCTGCCTGACCCTGCCTACTTGTGATCTCTGTCAAAGAAATAAATAAAATCTTTTATAAAAAAATTTAAAAAAAATAACTCGTCATGTTTGGATCAGGAGCATATGGAAAAAAATAATATCTGAGGACAATACTTCTGCCATATTTTGTGCCTTGTTAATATTTTTAAACAGTCAGGCAACTTTTAGCTTTATTGAAATACCTGCTAAGAGACCAGCAGTGACTTTTTGAGCCCTATGACTATAAAAATTAATGGCAAATATTCAAAATGTTTAGTATGGTGTCACTATTTAGGGCCACCACCAAGCATGTTTCAGAAGTAAGCATAACTGTTACTCTTCTGTAAGGCAAAAGGGCATGTTTTCAGGAGTTCCATCTGCTGTACCAGGAAGTGAATCAAGTAATGAATTTTGTCTATAAAATAATTCACTTTTCAATTTAACATTCCTCATTCCACATTATAATAATAAAAACTAGGAGGAGACTAAAACAAACAAACAACTACAACTACAACAACCAGCTTTTCCTTCAGTGGAAAAGTAAATAGAACCTTATGAGTAGCCTGAAATTTATTTTTAAATATTTTTAAGATAAGCGTTTTTGTTAGAAAACCATATATTTTATATAGCTAAGAAATAACAGGCAAAGTTTTATTAACGTCTAAAAAGTCTAGTTACTTCTATTTATCTTTTAACTCATCTCTTTATGAAGTAGAACATGATCACACCTATTGTATCTACCCAAGTTTGTATGCTTTGGTTATTTTAAGTTTGCTATTTCCTTGCTTAATTTTTGCAATATTTGATACATAATAGTATCTTTAAGTCCATCTACAGTTTCACAGAATTTGCTTGAACTTCATAAAAATGTACCATACTTTTTGCACTTTCCTTGTTTTACTTCTCTATTATCTTTCCAAGATTTGGGACGCCTGGGTGGCTCAGTTGGTTAAGCAGCTGCCTTCGGCTCAGGTCATGATCCCAGCATCCTGGGATCGAGTCCCACATCGGGCTCCTTGCTCAGCAGGGAGCCTGCTTCTCCCTCTGCCTCTGCCTGCCATTCTGTCTGCCTGTGCTCGCTCTCTCCCCCTCTCTCTATTTGATAAATAAATAAAATCTTTAAAAAAAAAACTTTCCAAGATTTATTCACTTAAAGTGTGTAGCTATCATTTATTTTTATTCCTCCATAATGCTATGTTTACAAATTTGTATTTATCTGTACTTTTAAAAATATCTTTATTATATACCATTTCTCATCTCACGTAACACTCATGTTACTTCTACACTTATCAGATATTATGTAACTGAAAACCACAACTCAGCAACAATATAGCACCATTTTTCAAAATTAAATGGCTTACCAGAATTCTTTAATTCTATCCTTTATTTGTATTAGATGACCCTTTATTCTGGTATTTGGCATTGTTCATATGGAGGAAAGCTTATTAGTTGATATTCCATCAATAGAAGGGTTTATTATGATTGATTAATGATTTTCATTTAGAATGCATAGAATATGGTTGATTTAATATTTCTTTCTTACTGTCTGCCTGGAACATAGTGCTATCTATGTAATAGACACTAAAATATTAAGTTAATTACCTAGACTTTAAACTTCATATGAATAGGAATAACATACAGAGCTCTTCTCAGATTGGGACACCTGGGTGGCTCAGTCAGTTAAACGCCTGAGCCTTTAGCTCAGGTCATGATCTTAGGGTCCTGGGACTCAGTTCTGCAACAGATTCCCTGCTTAGCCGGGAGTTTGCTTCTCCTTCACCCTGCTGCTCCCCCTGCTTGTGCTCTCTCTCACTCACAAATAAATAAAATTAAAAAAATAAATTCTTCTCAGATAGCTAATATAGAATATCATCTTTGTATTCATCAAAGGGAAAGTGCCATATAATAATGAAATTCAGACTACTTCAAATTCATTTTTTAACCAGTAAGAAAGTACTGGAAACAAGCCAAAAATGACTTTAATGAATTAAAGAAATAGATTGATTTTCAATATCTTAATGTTTCTAAAATAAATTGCAAGATTTTTATACTAGATATCAGTGTAAATATTCATTACACAAGGATATTCTAAAAATAAACCTGAGAAAACTACTTGACATATATGATGACAAAAACGAGTTTGACAAAAGTCAGTTTGGGTAAACTTTCAACACCTACCACCTGAAACTCTTGTTCTATTATTTTAATTATTTTAATTTACAAAAATACAAAAATAATATATCAGAGTAAGTATATTGATAGCTTTGAAGGTATGCTCTGGTTGTGCACTGTTTACTATTTAAAGGGAAATCAAATATGTGATACTTATGGTGTGACTATTAAAATTCAACAAGTTCAGAAGCATACAAGAAATAGAATAAAGACAAAAGATGACCCTTACTTATCCTAAAGATAGACAATGGTATATATGTGCTAGTTGGGGAGAGAATCCAGTCCGTAGATGGAGGATGTGGTAGTGGAAAAAAAAAGACACAACGTTTTGGTTGAACGTTTAGCACTATATTTAACAAAGTGAAATTGTGTGTTAATAGCCTTGAATAAAATCCAAAAACTATTTTCAATTCGTTGAAGATTATTTAGGAAAAACTTGAAAAATACAACTTGACAAGGATTCCAATAAAAGATTCATAAGCAATACAAGTTTCAGAATTTTTAGTATATTTTCCCTAAAAAGCCATTTGATTTAAATTAAAAAGAATTCTATTTACCTGCCACTTAAATAAGAGGAAATTATTTGGTTTTGTAATAAGTCAATAAAATAAATTAACATATCTTGAGAAGACAGATATGCACACTAAGTTAAAAATAATAGTGCTTAAGCTGTTCAGCAAACATTTGTAAAATTCCTTGCCATCAGCTAGCTCTGGAGTTCTGCTAGGTGAGTAAGGCCAAGCATGTTACTGCTCAGAGTACTGATGCAAAGCAATTGTCCCCTTCGCATCCATTTTTTGCCGTTGATATGTCATGCTATGTTGTTTAGAGATACATAGATGGCCCTACATGAAGGCCTTTTTTTGTGTGTATACGGGTGACTGTGATTTAACTTTCAAATCAGATGGCTCCTGATTTACAATGATTCAACTTATGATATATTTGGCAATGATGTGAAAGTGAAAGTGATTCAGTAGAAACTGTACTTTGAATTTTGAATTTGGGTCTTTATAAATAGGGCCAGTGACATGTGGTATGGTGCCGTCTTGTGATGCTGGGCAGGGGCAGTGAGCCACAGCTCCCAGTCAGCTAGAAGATTACAGGGGTGAACACCTGATATTCTTACAACCATTCTATATATAACGATTCTTCTTTTTTTTAGTGTAATATTTAATAAATTGAAATGATATTTGATACTTTGTTATAAAATAGGCTTTGCTTAAGATGATTTTGCCCAAATGCAGGCAAATGTAAGTGTTCTGAGTATTTTTAAATAAGCCTAAGGTAAGCTATGATTTTTGATAGTTTAGGGGTATTAAATGCATTTTCAATTTTTTATGTGTGTCTCTGTACATAGCCCCCTTGTAAGCTGAGGAACATCTCTATATGTATATGTAGCCTTGGTATGGCTTACATATTATTGGCATGAAACATCTAGAACAGTACGTGTGCCATATAATTGTCTACAACATCCAACAAGTTTCTTGAAAACTTGTGCCAAAGGGGTTATGTCTTTAAGGATTCTTATTTCATAAGGGTTCTCTCAAACTTAAGATTTTTCAGAAGTTAAGTGAAAATCTGACCAAACTAAACATTTTTCCATTTTCCCTAGTGAGCAAAGATAGCTAAAATCTATCTGCCATTTTCAACACTGTACTCAACGACTGTAATTCTAATTTAAGAACAGATTATTTATATCAAAACCACATGTTGGCCTAATCTTACACAATATTCATTAATCTCACTCAGAGCCTTGGACACTTTTATTTGTTGAGTCTATATGGTACTACGGACATTCGTCTTTTTTGACCTCATAGCTTCATGTATGTCTATACTTTTGAAAATACATGCATCATAGTTCCATTGTAAAATGTCTGGGTTATAAAATGTGCTATGCTATCAAAATGGTAATAAGAACATACAAATGACCTGATGTAATGAACTGGACCAGATTGCCAGATATCACATTTCATACCAGAAAGATTCAGTGGTAAGTTTTAAAATGGCCAGCTATACTTCGACTGAATTAAAACTCATTTAACTTCTTTCTTTGTGTACAGTATTATACATTAGTCAGTATTAGAGTAAATAAGTACTTTGGACAGATGTAAATATGCTGTAATAAAAATGTTTTCCTTCTTTCTTTTAGTCCTTTTTACTTGTAAGACTAGCCACAAATACCATGCCTCCCCCAAAATAATTTGCAATCCAAATTTATCTCTAAATGAATTTATTGCACAGAAAAAAATATATATATATATACACTTACCGTAGACATGTTCAAGAATAGTTACACAACAGCAGGGCCCTAAATGTAAGCAGTATAGTTGTTTTGTTTTGTTTTGTTTTTTTCTTTAAAAAAAAAAGAGGTTATGTGAAATATTGGAATTTTATTTCGAGGCCTAGTATTTCAAGACAGTTAACTACACTTACAGTGTCAACAGCCTCTTGTTGGCAGTATGATTTTATTGGCTCCATGGAATAACAGCAAGAATTTACTATTGCTCCTTTCTTTTATGACACACACAGAAAAAACAAATTGACACATTTGCTCAAGACCAACCAGAATCATTTTAACCTATCAAAATGGATAGGAGGCCTTCACTGCCAAAGTCACTGCTGGGTTTTCACAATTCATTGCTGACAATCTACTACTCCTATTATGATAAAGGAGAGAAGAGTCATAATCAGGGAAGAAAGCTAGATTAATACTTGTAATTATCATTGAATTATTTAGCCTGCTATAGGATTATTATTATTAGTGTCATTTGATAATTTTCTCTCATTTTATTAAACACAACTGTGAGTAATTACCCTACCTAATATTTCTCTATATTGGCTGACTAGCTAGCAAACATTCATGAAAATATCCATTAGCCACACATATAAAATGCTGCATTATGATGCTGTTGAATCAGAACATACCACTACCTGACCTGTAGTTCTTTGAGGATTTGCAAATCCATTAATTCTATGTTTATTGGATTCTTCCCATACAATTAGAAAATTTATAATAGAGTCCATGAACATTATTAGTTTTACCATTTTAAACCAGCAATCACACTTTGATTTTTACAACAAAAGCAGAAATATAAACACACACATTTGGATCAGGTTTCTGTTAGTGTCTGGACTTCAAAATCCTATTCCTCAAGATAATGCACACCAAAGTTCTGGATTAAACAAGAAATTAGATGGCACCTGAACACTTGGTTTAATATTCTCCAAAGGACTATGCAACTTATTTCTTACATTATGACATTGTTTTACAAAGATCCACACTTTTATAATGTTAGTATTTTTAATAATCAATAAAGTCAATTAATCATGATTAAAAATCAAACTTAAAAATTTCTACTTTTTGCTTTTGCCCCCTCCATTTAGAACTTATTTATAGCCTGATAATTCAAAGGTCCCTATGTTTATGAAATTCTGGGCAGAAATAGCTCTAAGATCCCATTCAGAACTTGATATTAATCTAAGTCTTTTGGCTCCATTTATCCTGAGAGCAAAGAGTAGGACAAAGGATTTGAGTACTGTTAGGTTATCTGGGAGATTATCCAAGGTAGAAAAGAATGGGAAAGTGATACAGTGAAGAAGCAACTTTGTCCAAGAGGTACATTGTTGATATAATTGCTGTGGATAGAAAATGAAGGCTTGCTTTTACTGAAAGGTCCTGAGAAACTTCTTTAAGCTGTCCTCATGAAGACCTGAAAACTGACAATTTTATCTGTGGTTCTTATTTCCACTTCACTGAGAGCTGTCCTCAGAGGACATTAACTCTCCTACAATTTTGGGTTGTGTTGGACACATTCTAAAATGAGAGATAGAACATGAGATGCTATCAGTGTTAAGTAACTGCAATTTCCCATGGAACTATCCACCACAGGTTTGGCTATAATCAGGTGTTGGGCCTTGATATCAGAGGGATTTGAGGCAGTATCATTTTAGGTTAATCATTATATCTGAAATTTCCAAAAACTTCAACTGATGAAACTTTGATTATAAATCTATAAATATAAAAATAAATCTACAGTATTCAAATTATTTTCATAGAAATACACAGACAAAGTATCAATTGATTAATATTTTAATGTTACAAAATACTGAACTGAAAGAATTTGGTCATATAACAACGTGTAACAAGTAGAACGTAGGTTTAGGTTAGAACTCAGGATGCATTTGAGACTCAGTTAAGAAATTGAATGGAGGGATGCCTGGGTGGCTCAGTGGGTTAAGCCACTGTCTTCGGCTCAGGTCATGATCCCAGGGTCCTGGGACCAAGCCCCAAATTGGGCTCTCTGCTCAGCAGGGAGCCTGCTTCCTCCTCTCTCTCTGCCTGCCTCTCTGCCTGCTTGTCATCTCTCTCTGTCAAATAAATAAATAAAATCTTAAAAAAAAGAAATTGAATGGATGTCTGACTATTTATAGGTTTGCTAAAAATCAGTGACTTTGTGTTCACGTGTGGCTATGCAGGAATTTTTAACTTTCTCTAAGAAGTAATTAGATTCGATTATATAAAGGCAGTAAGGGATGGGGAAAAGCAAAGTACAAAACCCATAAAGACAAAGACACTGAGTATGAGAAAAGAGTAATAGATAAGAAGAATCAATGCGTTCGAGGAAAGTGGGAATTGAAATACACAATGATTGTTGACTTTTTTAGATGGAGAAAACAAAACTAGCTTGCAAGAAGGAAATAACAGAAGACATGCTGTGATGTGAGGCAGAATCCTGGAAAAGGCAGTAACGTGGAATAAAGGAGTAGGGAGAGCATATCAGGGAATTTGGATAGGAAGGAGTTAGGAGGTAATTGCTTGATAACTTTTATATGGGCCACTTAAATGCACAGATTTCTCTTCTTTAATTTATATGGAGAACAGGGTGTCCTTTCTCTTCCCTTTCAGAGCACCAGAGGTGTACTCTTTCAGACTGAAAACCTGAAAAGCTCAGGACTCAGTTGCTTAAGCACAGCTGAGAGGACATATTTCAATTAAGATTTACATTTTGCTGTATGTAGTAGACTGTCAAAAGTGGTTTAACCATATTTTTTCATTTAACAAGAAGCCTACAGAGAGTGTTTTCTGGTGTTGGTTCATAGTCTTAAGAAAGTCAAGTGAACTATCTTAGAGGTTTTCATGGCTCTTTATTCACAGTTGCAAAAATTGCTGTTGGAGTTCTCACTATAAAGCCCACATTCCTGGCAGAAAGATAGAGGTAAAAGAGCATGATGGCTTGTACGACTAATACTTTGTCATATGGTTACAATATAACTAGAAAAGAGACAATAAAATATTTGATGTTGTTTTAAGTTTCCTTGTTGTCAATCCCTCAGTGCTTTCTGATATTAAAGGAAAAAGTAGATGGATATTGACCTGGCAACTATCAACACCTGTCCATCTCTCTTGGATAACCAATATCTCTATAATCTCTTCTTCCCAGTAAAAAAAAAATAAAATATATTCATAACCCACACTGTGCCATCTCAAGTTACTGCACCAAGATAAAATTACAATGATTTTCAGTTGTTCCAAATGGACAGAATACCCTTCCTTATGCTATCATGTCTTATAAGATAGATAATTGGCTTGCTACCAATATACCCAGATGTGACAGTGGAAGAGACAGGAAAAATATAATAATATTCATTTATTCCTTGGGTTGACCCTGTTTACACAGATGCATTACTATTAGAAAAGGTTGGTTTGGGACATTGGAATGAATTTACTTAATGGGTCTGTATGTAATTGGATTGGAGGAAATTTTTAATTTCTACAAAAATTATTAGAATTCTATCTTATCCTCTTTTGTTAATTTTCACATGTTAACAAAGCCAACGTTTTTGTCTAGCAGACAAGATCTTAAATCCTAACAAAACTCAATTTTTTCCTTTTTTTTTTAAGTTTGAGATCCTCATGTTCTCTCACGCTGCTTTAAATACAACTCAAAAAACAAAAAGGAGCTAAATGGGGCAGTAAGACCAGACTTTTTATTTTATTTTATTTATCTTATTTTTAATTAAAAAATTAAAGATTGTATTTATTTATTTGAGAGAGAAAGCATGAGTGGGGCAGGGGGAGGTAGCTGCAGAGAGAGACTGAGAAGTATACTCCCTAATGAGCAGGAAGCCTGATATGGAGCTCGATCCCAGGATCCTGACTGAGATCATGACCAGAGACAAAGGCAGAGACATGTGCAAAATTCCTTGTTTTTCTGGGAAACAATACTTTACAAGAAATGTTTGGAAAAAGTACTGGGGAATCAACTTTAATAGGAGACACAAAAATTTAATTGACTTTTGTAAAGCTACAGGGATCCAAATGATGGGATTCCCAGCCCGTTTAGGTTGTGGACCACAGAGTATTCTTCTCTGTAATATTTTATTTTCTTCCATGTCTACTAACTCCAGTCCAAGTTCACTGATCTCTTTTTAGATAGTGCAAAACATGGCAAAGAATACCAAAGAATGCCCAGTATTCTACATTTATTACATCATTTCTAACATATAGAAGTGTGTTATCAAGGCTGGTTCTGTGAAAGAACATAGTTATGCTAAAGTGTGTTTGTTCTCCAAGAAATTAAATGCACGATTATCACACAATTATAAAATACTTGTGTTAAGAATTTTTATTCAAAAAGTAATAAGAGAAGCAGATATTAAAACTAGTTCACATGGTTATTTGGGATATAAGCAGAGTTGTGCAGCAGAAGTGCTCTGGGCCCATAATTTGGGATATAGAATTTATGTTGTCTAATTTTTATTCAAAAAGTAATAAGAGAAGCAGATATTAAAACTAGTTCACATGGTTATTTGGGATATAAGCAGAGTTGTGCAGCAGAAGTGCTCTGGGCCCATAATTTGGGATATAGAATTTATGTTGTCTAATGAAAAATCACTAACTTGCATTATTGTTAACAAGAATCTTGTGCATTACCATCAGTTTTCTACATTATAACCTCTTGCTCTACAGTTTGTAAATAACTTTGTCAATAGCAAGCTAATAATCGGGGTGACTCCAATGGATTGAGATAATCTCCAGAGTTTCTGCTACATAATGCCCAGGACTCCATTGAAAGGACACCGAAGAATTTATTTTGCCCAAAAATTTGATCATTTTTTTCACTGTCCTTACCTATTTTCTAAACCTAGTCCTTTTGTTTCACCTTTCAGTCTACAGACAACCATGTATCTGACTGACTTGTTAATTCTGGGAATGTCTTGCAGATTAATTTGCTTGCCAGAGGTGGTTCCTCTAATTGATGTCTAAGAACCCTAATTAGTTAAGAAAACTTTTTTTAACATTTTCAATGCTATTTATTATTATTATTATTGTTGCTAATAGCTCTATTATAAATAATTCACAAGGGCATCTTTCTGACAAAAGACAAAGAGCTGGCTACTAGTAGGAAAAGTACATTTGACTCTGTCAGTGAAAGTAGTAAAGGGATTTGAGAAAATAAGGCAAAGCACTGGATTTATGTGTTAAAACTTTAAATATTATAGACACATTTACTTAATTTCTAATACTATTGTTGCTTATAATTAAATAAGATGTTTTCCATGAACCACGCATTACAGCAAATATATTGTTTATACAGATCAAATTTTCATCAAAAGGGACGCCTGGGTGGCTCAGTTGGTTAAGCAGCTGCCTTTGGCTCAGGTCATGATCCCAGCATCCTGGGATCGAATCCCGCATCGGGCTCCTTGCTCGGTCGGGAGCCTGCTTCTCCCTCTGCCTCTGCCTGCCATTCTGTCTGCCTGTGCTTGCTCTCTCGCCCACTCTCTCTGATAAATAAATAAAATCTTAAAATAAATAAATAAATTTTCATCAAAAAATTGTAAGTGTATTTTATTGTAGGATCATGATCAGCATTTTGCAGATGAGAAAAGTGAAATTTAGAAAAGTATGTCTCTTCAAATCCCTCATACAATATCTGGCCTAGATAGAAGGATATACTATGACAATTGAGGAAGATAATTGAGATTACTTAAAATGATAAACGTTACTGTATAGGGGTTTTTTTTTTTTTGCTTTTTTTTTTTTACTTTTTTATTTTTTATAAACATATATTTTTATCCCCAGGGGTACAGGTCTGTGAATCACCAGGTTTACACACTTTACAGCACTCACCAAAGCACATACCCTCCCCATGTCCATAATCCCACCCCCTTCTCCCAAATCCCCTCCCCCCAGGAACCCTAAGTTTGCTCTGTGAGATTAAGAGTCACGTATGGTTTGTCTCCCTCCCAATCCCATCTTGTTTCATTTATTCTTCTCCTACCCACTTAAGCCCCCATGTTGCATCACCACTTCCTCATATCAGGGAGATCACATGATAGTTGTCTTTCTCTGCTTGACTTATTTCACTAAGCATGATACGCTCTAGTTCCATCCATGTTGTCGCAAATGGCAAGATTTCATTTCTTTTGATGGCTGCATAGTATTCCATTGTGTGTATATATACCACATCTTCTTGATCCATTCATCTGTTGATGGACATCTAGGTTCTTTCCATAGTTTGGCTATTGTGGACATTGCTGCTATAAACATTCGGGTGCACGTGCCCCTTTGGATCACTACGTTTGTATCTTTAGGGTAAATACCCAATAGTGCAATTGCTGGGTAATAGGGCAGTTCTATTTTCAACATTTTGAGGAACCTCCATGCTGTTTTCCAGAGTGGCTGCACCAGCTTGCATTCCCACCAACAGTGTAGGAGGGTTCCCCTTTCTCCGCATCCTCGCCAGCATCTGTCATTTCCTGACTTGTTGATTTTAGCCATTCTGACTGGTGTGAGGTGATATCGCATTGTGGTTTTGATTTGTATTTCCCTGATGCCGAGTGATATGGAGCACTTTTTCATGTGTCTGTTGGCCATCTGGATGTCTTCTTTGCAATGTCTGTTCATGTCCTCTGCCCATTTCTTGATTGGATTATTTGTTCTTTGGGTGTGGAGTTTGCTAAGTTCTTTATAGATTCTGGACACTAGTCCTTTATCTGATATGTCGTTTGCAAATATCTTCTCCCATTCTGTCAGTTGTCTTTTGATTTTGTTAACTGTTTCCTTTGCTGTGCAAAAGCTTTTGATCTTGATGAAATCCCAATAGTTCATTTTTGCCCTTGCTTCCCTTGCCTTTGGCGTTGTTCCTAGGAAGATGTTGCTGCGGCTGAGGTCGAAGAGGTTGCTGCCTGTGTTCTCCTCAAGGATTTTGATGGATTCCTTTCGCACATTGAGGTGCTTCATCCATTTTGAGTCTATTTTTGTGTGTGGTGTAAGGAAATGGTCCAATTTCATTTTTCTGCATGTGGCTGTCCAATTTTCCCAGCACCATTTATTGAAGAGGCTGTCTTTTTTCCATTGGACATTCTTTCCTGCTTTGTCGAAGATGAGTTGACCATAGAGTTGAGCGTCTATTTCTGGGCTTTCTAACTGTTCCATTGATCTATGTGTCTGTTTTTGTGCCAGTACCATGCTGTCTTGATGATGACAGCTTTGTAATAGAGCTTGAAGTCCGGAATTGTGATGCCACCAACGTTGGCTTTTTTTTTCACTATCCCTTTGGCTATTCCCCTCACTGAAATGGACAGATCATCCAAGCAAAAGATCACCAAGGAAATAAAGGCCTTAAACGACACACTGGACCAGATGAACATCACAGATATATTCAGAACATTTCATCCCAAAGCAACAGAATACACATTCTTCTCTAGTGCACATGGGACATTCTCCAGAATAGATCACATCCTCGGTCCTAAATCAGGACTCAACCGGTATCAAAAGATTGGGATCATTCCCTGCATATTTTCAGACCACAATGCTCTAAAGCAAGAACTCAACCACAAAAGGAAGTTTGAAAAGAATCCCAACACATGGAAATTAAACAGCATCCTTCTAAAGAATGAATGGGTCAACCGGGACATTAAAGAAGAATTGAAAAAAATCATGGAAACAAATGATAATGAAAATATAACGGTTCAAAATCTGTGGGACACAACAAAGGCAGTCCTGAGAGGAAAATATATAGTGGTACAAGCCTTTCTCAAGAAACAAGAAAGGTCTCAGGTACACAACCTAACCCTACACCTAAAGGAGCTGGAGAAAGAACAAGAAAGAAACCCTAAGCCCAGCAGGAGAAGAGAAAGCATAAAGATCAGAGCAGAAATCAATGAAATAGAAACCAAAAAAACAATAGAACAAATCAACAAAACTAGGAGCTGGTTCTTTGAAAGAATTAATAAAATTGATAAACCCCTGGCCCGACTTATCAAAAAGAAAAGAGAAAGGACCCAAATAAATAAAATCATGAATGAAAGAGGAGAGATCACAACTAACACCAAAGAAATACAAACTATTACAAGAACATACTATGAGCAACTCTACGCCAATAAATTTGACAATCTGGAAGAAATGGATGCATTCCTAGAAACATATAAACTACCACAACTGAGCCAGGAAGAAATAGAAAGCCTGAACAGACCCATAACCAGTAAGGAGATTGAAACAGTCATTAAAAATCTCCAAACAAACAAAAGCCCAGGGCCAGACGGCTTCCCGGGGGAATTCTACCAAACATTTAAAGAAGAACTAATTCCTATTCTCCTGAAACTGTTCCAAAAAATAGAAATGGAAGGAAAACTTCCAAACTCGTTTTATGAGGCCAGCATGACCTTGATCCCAAAACCAGACAAGGATCCCACCAAAAAAAGAGAGCTATAGACCAATATCCTTGATGAACACAGATGCGAAAATTCTCACCAAAATACTAGCCAATAGGATTCAACAGTACATTAAAAAGATTATTCACCATGACCAGGTGGGATTTATTCCAGGGCTGCAAGGTTGGTTCAACATCCACAAATCAGTCAATGTGATACAACACATCAATAAAAGAAAGAACAAGAACCATATGATACTCTCAATAGATGCTGAAAAAGCATTTGACAAAGTACAGCATCCCTTCCTGATCAAAACTCTTCAAAGTGTAGGGATAGAGGGCACATACCTCAATATCATCAAAGCCATCTATGAAAAACCCACCGCAAATATCATTCTCAATGGAGAAAAACTGAAAGCTTTTCCACTAAGGTCAGGAACATGGCAGGGATGTCCATTATCACCATTGCTATTCAACATAGTACTAGAGGTCCTAGCCTCAGCAATCAGACAACAAAAGGAAATTAAAGGCATCCAAATCGGCAAAGAAGAAGTCAAATTATCACTCTTCGCAGATGATATGATACTATATGTGGAAAACCCAAAAGACTCCACTCCAAAATTGCTAGAACTTATACAGGAATTCAGTAAAGGGTCAGGATATAAAATCAATGCACAGAAATCAGTTGCATTTCTCTACACCAACAGCAAGACAGAAGAAAGAGAAATTAAGGAGTCCATCCCATTTACAATTGCACCCAAAGCCATAAGATACCTAAGAATAAACCTAACCAAAGAGACACAGAATCTATACTCAGAAAACTATAAAGTACTCGTGAAAGAAATTGAGGAAGACACAAAGAAATGGAAAAATCATCCATGCTCCTGGATTGGAAGAATAAATATTGTGAAAATGTCTATGCTACCTAAAGCAATCTACACATTTAATGCAATTCCTATCAAAGTACCATCCATCTTTTTCAAAGAAATGGAACAAATAATTCTAAAATTTATATGGAACCAGAAAAGACCTTGTATAGGTTTTTTTTTTAAAGTTTGCCACAGATTCAGATTCTTTTAAAATATATATCTATTTGTGCAAAGAGAATGCACTGAGAAGTAGAAAGAAAGTGATATATCAGTGCTACCAACTAATGGCTATAATATCATCACCTTATTTATGAACAATGAAACAGTGTGCACTATTTAAATAAATTTAAATAAATTCCTATTTATTTTATATATTTATAAATTTAAATAAATCCCTATTTATTTATTATTAAAGAAACTCCTCTAACAAACAGTATGTTTTGAAGGTTGCTAGCAGGAAAGTGTTGTACTACATGGAAGTAATCAGAAAATATGATCTAAAATTCTGCTTTCAAGGGTGCCTGGGTGGCTCAGTGGGTTAAAATTGTGCTTTCAAGAAGCTATCACAGTAAGTACTGAGCATTAGCTATTATATGCTATGGATGAATAACCGAAATCTACATTTGAAACTAATGGTACACTATATGTTAACTAAGTGAATTTTAAAAAGTTAATAAAAAAAAAACCCCACTATTTTATAAAACAATATTCCCAACAGGCTTTTTTGCTTTAAAATACTCACTTTGTAATGAGAGTCATTACTTTTGTCTAGCCAATTCTTACATCACTGTTTATCCCTTCCCTGCTTTATCCCTTCCCAGTATCAATAAAGGCTCACTTGGGTTACCTAGAAGCTATGAGAAAGCTTGTAATAGATCTGGCTGGTTTTCACCAGCAATTTGACCACCATGTGCACAGGGAAGTCTATTGATAAAGGCTTTATTGCAATAAACTGCAAATACATGGATGATTTTGAATTCTCTTTCTTGAGGTCTTGTTTCATGATAATAAATTTAGGGTGGCTTATTGGAATGGATGTTATTAACATATTTTCATAGTTCTAAGTACATGGAATTGTAAAATATATTAATGAATGTGGCATTACTGACAACTGTCCTCATTTTGAAATCAAATTACAGTGTACTAAGATGAGGAAGCAAAGCAGATTTGGGATTATGAGTGAAATAATTTAAAAAAGTCTTAGGGGTATGATCAGACTATTGGGTAGGTAATTCAGTAGAAAAATATCAACTGATTGAGATTCTGTGTTCCCTGATTTCAGAGAGAAGTTAAGATAAATAAGTAACACGAGGAGACTAGGAAGCCAAACATAAGTGATAATTTTGTGCCAGGGTGTGTATACATCTGTTTATCTTCTTGTTTTACCAGTAAGGTTGCTCCTAGAGGAGAGTTTAAATATGTGTTGGAGCTAATCTCTGTGGATTACACAAGAAACCACATCCTACAGCTCTCCCTGAAACACCCCTTATGATTTCAATGTAATTTGGTTTTTGCATTTTTAGAAATAACAAAATACTTTGAAAACTCATCTACTTTATTACCACCACAAGTGAGTCAGCTGACTCCACATTTTAACACAGTGACAGTCACAGAGGAATGGAGGAATGAGTAGAGTCATCAATCTATGTGCTTTTAAGAAGTATGACAGGGTAGCAGCTATTTCCAGGAACCAAAACATGGGTCAGCAGCTGTGCAGGAAAAGTGATGGAATAAATGACTCATTTCAGAGGAGTTCTATAACATATTAGTTCTATAATGTATCTTCAGCACCCAATTACCCGCTTTGATCTAAAGATAAGGATTTACAGTTAAGGTCCCATTTGTGATTTGACTGGTAGGGTCTGAATCATGTTTACTATTGTTTTGACTATTACTTGAAACCTATAGTAGTACTTGGGATATGTGTTGTGTATTCTGTGAACATGTGCTATTTTTAGATTAGATAATTCCTGTCTCGAACCCCTGTTAATTTGTTTGTTTTTGTTTATTTGATAGTGGTTTCAGTAAATGGGTATATCTGAAAAATTGCAAAGCCACTATTAAAATAAGTTATTATTATATATAGCATGGAATTGCACATTCCTCCTTTGAATCCGACAGAGCTTCACCATATCCTTAACAATTTGGGAAAAACATGCTATTATTTTTCTTTATAAAATTTCTCCTGTCAGGCTGTGATGGTGGTCATCAGCAGTAACTCCTCTGAAGGCTTTGTCAAAAGAGTTGAAAAAATTGGAAAGGTGCGAATGAAGCTGTTTGCTGAATATAAAGAAAAGAGCATTGAAGTACAATTCACACTCTTACTTCTCCTTCTATGCTTTCAGATGTTTGACATTTGAAAATTTTGCTTCTAGAAGAGATGCCCTATATAATTCTTACTTTAAGGAGCAAGTTGCTTTTATAATTTTTTTTTATTATTCTACCATTCAAGTATTTCCATTTAAATTAAATTCAATACCATTTTAAAAAAATCAAAAGTGCAGCCAGTATTCAAGTCTTGGGCTAAATAATTTTAGAAAGCTTTGTGTTATTGAACCTACGGGGTTTTTCTGTAGTTTTAACTCTTTCTTTCTGTGATTTTTCCCATTAGTCACGTAAGTGACTGCAATATAACAGACATTGAGGATAAAGAAGGACTGAATAAAACAATCCTTGGCCTCATGAAGTTGAGAATCTAGCAAGGGAGTCAAACAATTCAATCATTCAGAGACAATTTATTGAGTGCCTGGCCTAAGATGAGCACAACAAAACCCCAGCCCAGAGGAATCATTTTAATGGGAGAGATAGATAATAGGTAAGCCAACTTTAAAAAGAAAAAAATCGTACTGGTTTTTCTTCAATAGTGATGCATATTTGAAATAAATAAGCACATTTTAAAAAGAGCAGTGATTGGGAAGAGGTTGTGTAACTGAGTGGTCCGAAAGGGCCTCCCTGAAAAAGTCTGTTTTGAACAGATTTCTGAATAATATCAGCTAGGAAGCTGCGTAAAAACCTCAGGGATGGGTGATTTTTCCAGTCAAAAAACTGTAAAGGCTCCAAAGTCACAACACAGCTGTAAGTTTCTCTAATAAAGTAGCTTCTGACAAAGAATGAGAAGAAATAACTAACCCAGGTTTGAAAGAAAAGGGACAGACTTTCTATGGAATTCATATTTAATTAAAGCTCTAAAGGACAAATATACAATAGAGCAAAATTCTGGAGACGCTGATATACCTAATGAAAGTTCATAAACAAGGTGTGGGTAGCAAAGAGTGTGTGGGAATGTTGGTAAGAACAGTGGGGAAGAGTCATCCCTGAACATGTTCTTAAATGAAGCAATTCTTGTGTTGTTTTAAAGGGTAAATTGGAGTTTGCCTAAGTGATTAGAGAAGGATGCCTCGGCTTATGGAAGTTCCAAGCCATAAAGATGTGATAAACTACTGCAGATATTTTCATGTATATTTGTTGTTGCTTCTAGTAATGGTGATCTAAAAACTGCTACATTAGACAACTTAAAAATCCCGATAAAATAGCTTTTAAAGTTAAAAATATCAGAATGATTATAAAAATAAGTGAGGGATTACTGGGCCAAAATACGAAACACAATGAGAGTCTAGAGATATATGCCTGAAGCCATTTTAGCTATGAGAGCATTTGAAACTGCTAAAACACACCGAGCTGTGTTTTTAATAGACACTTGATACTAGAGAAACAAAATTCAAAATCCAGCAGCAATCAAATTTGAAAACTTTGGTACAACCCAAATTTAAGTTGAGATCCCCAAAGCACAAGGAGAAGCAGAAATAAGACTATAGCCTACCTTGCCTTCTGTGTAAACTGAGAAAGTCAATCACTGAATTTGGAATATGATTGTCTTGTAGAGTCACAGATATAAGAGAAAATCCAGCCAAGGGGGACCATACCATTATTATAGCTCTTAATTATCCCTACTCAATAAGAGTTTCAAATATAATGTCTTGAACATAGCAAAATGTAACAAAGCACACAAAGAAAAACCATTAACAAGATTTGATAGACAAAATGGGATTAAGTATGATGTTAAAATGATCAATAAAGATTGTAAAATGGCTTGATTACTCTGCTCAAAGAAATGAGAGGGGAAGCAAATTGAACAAAAAACTTAAACTAAAAATGATATTGAGAAAGATTTTATAAATGAATTAAATGGATACTCTAGAACTTTAAAGATATGACAGCTAATACCACAGGGGTGCCTGGGTGGCTCACTTAATTAAACCTCCAATTCTTTTTCCTTTTTTTTTTAACACCTTAATTTTATTTTTATTTCTTTCATTTTGGCTCAGGTCATAATGTCAGGGTTGTGAAATAGAGCCCAGAGTTGGGCTCTGTGCTGAGCCTGGAGCCTGCTTAAGATTCTTTTCCCTTCTTTTTCTATCCCTCCCTGCACTCTCACTTGCTCACTCTCTCTTGCTTGTAAATAGATAGATAGATAGATAGATAGATAATAGACAAAGCAAAATAAAAGCAGATTATGAAAATAAATATAAAGATTTTGAAATGAAAACAAGTTCAAAATAAAATAGAGAAGACCTACACAGCTAAAAGTTCATTCAGAAAATCTACTATTAAAGAAGTCAGTATGACACAATGTTAAGATATCAAAAGATTTGAGCATGTACTTTACAGAAAGGGTAATCCAAATGGCCACTCATATACAAAAACTGTTTATCTTTATTATGAATCTGGAATTAAATTAAATTAAATTAAAAATAAATTAAAACCTAGAATGACATACTATTACACACTTACCATATTGGGCAACAGTGAAAATCTCTTGCAAGAATGTGAAGGAATGACAGTGCACATAATAAAAACATATGAGGTAAGTTGGACAATATTTAGAAAACTTAAAAATTAAAAAAAAATAATTTGGTCCATTCCTAGAAATACAACATGGAACTAAATGAATATTTTCACCAGGATATGCAAACAGATGATTATAGTTATTTCATTCATAACGGCAGATCAGTAGTGGTATATTTACACAATGTTACATTAAATAAGAGAGAATATTAACAAACTGGGAGGAGAGGCTAGGTTGTTATCATAAACAGATCTTCTATGGTGCTAATTATGTTCTATTTCTCAAAATCTTTAAGTTGAAAACGTTTTCAAATTTATATCTAGATAGATAGATAGATAGATAGATGATAGATAGACAGATATCCCAGAAGCTGCAATGCTAGGCTAAGACCAGGCTTTAAAGGGCTTTTCTATGCTCTACTAAATACTTTAAACCATTCATTATATCATAGCTCAGTGTTCAAATCTCCATTTGTTTCCTCAGTTTCCTAATATTTATCTTAAGGTGACCTGATCCAGACTTTTGATCACCTTTGTCTAAATATTTCTATTTTAACAAAGTCCTTTTGAACACTCAGAGACTAAAACTTAGAAAAATACTCTGATTGTTATCTCACTAGAGTGGAAAATATATAGTTACCCATTAACTAATGATATCCATGTCTACATTAGATCCATGACATTTTTAATTCTTGGGAGCTTTTGGTTAAATGAATTTTTTAAGCTTCCTTTAAATGAAGCTTTAAGCCATCACCACATGAATAAAATTAAAGAACTAAATGAAAACAAGCCAAGTATTTACAGAGTAATAGAATGTGCAGTGGAAAGAGTACAATTCTGAAATCATAAAGCCTAAATTAGTGTGATGCATCTTTACTAGCCATGTGATCATAAACCAGTTATCTAAATGTGTTAGCCTCAGTTTTTTCACCCATGAAATGGTGATGATAATACTTATTATGCAGAGTTGTTGTGTGGATGTAATGAAGCATGGAGCCTGAGAGTCTCATATTCCATGCTAAAATGATAGCTATTTTTATACTTATAATAATTCTAATAATAGTAATTAAATTGTTCAAAATGATAATATTCATTTATATTGAGGCATTGTATTGACTATTCATAGACACATTTACCAAAATAAATTTCATTTTACTTTACCTCCTCTGAGGTAATTCAATATGAATCTCATTATGAATAATAATTATCATAATAAATATGCTGATTTTTCTTCTTTTTAGGGAAGTATCCTTTACTGTTGAACACAAAGAAACTTAAGCAAGTCTGTCTTATTCAAGATTTGCATGCTGCTTTCTTATGAAACTAGATTATAGAGTTGTATGAAATAAATTCATGCAGTTAAGACATTTATGTTTGGAAAAATGGGTGGTCAGTTGAGTATTTCAAAAGAAGATTTTAAATTTAAACCTTAAAACTGAGCTCTTTCAGCCTTATTTATAGACCATCCTTCATGCTTCCTAAGTACTCCTTCATTGTAAACTAAGTAATAGTTTTTGTCACAGTGTATATAACTAAAATGGATTTTATATTCTATTATTTCAGAGTTAGTTGCAGTTTCTACTTCCTTACTTCCTTTTTTGAAAAATAGATTAATTCTACAAAAAGTTTTTTCCAGCTTTATTGAAAAATAATCGACATATTATAATTTGTAAATATAAGAAATGATTTCTTATAACATTGCAAAATTTTAACATTGTGTAAATTTTGTACAATTTGATAAATGGGCATACATCTGTATTGCAATATAATCTACATAAAAATGTTAATACATCTACTATCTCATATAGTTGCCACTGTTTTTTATGCATGTATGGTAAGGAATTTTAAGATCTACTCTCTTAGCAACTTTTATGTATATAGTACAGTGAGATAAACTTCAGAGGTCTTGTGGGTTTTGTTCCAGACCGCCTCAATAAAGTGATTATCTCAATAAACTAAGTCAAATTATGATTATTATTTTTGGTTTCCCAGTGCAATTAAAAAATTATGTTTCCCAGTGCATATAAAAAATAAACACTATACTGTACTGTTCAAAAGCATTATGTCTTTAAGGAAAAACAATGTATATACCTTAAGTAAACTAGTTCTGAGTTTTCAGTGGGTCATAGTTACTGATCACTGATCACCATAACAAATACAATAATAATGAAAAAACTTGAAATATTGCAAGAATTACCAACATGTGACAGAGAGACACAAAATGAACAAATGTTGTTAGAAAAATGGTGGCAGCAGACCTATTTTATACAAGATTGCTATAAACTTTCAACTTGTAAGAATGTGATATATGCAAAGTTTAATAAAGGGAAGCACAATAAAAATGTATGTATATATTATTAACTATGATCATCCTGCAGTACATTAGATCCCCAGAACTTTTTCATATTATAGTTGCAAGTTTGTACCCTTTGACCACCTTATTCCACCCCAGGTTCACCTCTTGTCAACTCAACTCTAAGTTTCCATTAGTTTGCTTTTTCTTCAGATTCTGTATGTAAGGGATATCATAATACATAAATTAAAAAACATATATAAAATCTTTGAAATATTTCACTTAGTATAATACCTTCAAGATTCATCCATGCTGTTGTAAATGGCAGTATTTCTTAATTTTTCATGGTTAAGTAGTATTCCATAGTATATATTTACCATACTTATTTTATTCATTCATCCATTAATGGATACTGAAGTTATTTCCATCTCTTGCTTAGAGTTAATAATTTTATAATGAACATAAGAGTGCAGATATGTCTTCGAATAGTGACTTCGTTTCCTTTAGATATATACCTAGAGGTGGGATTACTGAATCATATGGTAATTTTACTTTTAATAATATGAATAATCTCCATACTGTTTTCCATACAAATTTATATCCCTATCACAGTGCAAAGGTTCCCCATTTTCCCCAATATTTACCAAAATTTGTTAGTTTTAATTTTTTGGTAGTATATATTCTAATAGGTAGTCATATCTTGTTGTGTTTTTCAGAGGTAAACAACAACAACAACAACATAATGACTTTGCCCTGAGTTTTAACGTTGAGCACTTTTTAATGCTCCTGTTGGTCATTTATATAACTTTTTTGAAAAAAAAGTCTATTGAGATCCTTTTGCTATTTTTTAAATTATATATTTTTTCTATTTGTATCTGTTGGTTATTAACCTCTTTTCAGATATAAGATTTGTAATTATTTTCTTCCATTCTGTGGATTGTGTTTTCATTCCCTTTTTTTTTTTTTGGCAATGCAGGAACTTTAGTTTGATGTAATACCATTTATTTATTTTTGCTTCTTTTGCTTGTGTTTTTGGCCTGGTATCCAAAAAACTATTGGCAAGACCAATGTCAAGGAGAATTTTTCCTATGTTTTCCTTTAGGAAATTTAGTTTCATGCATCACATTTAAGTTTTAATCTATTTCAAGTTAAGATTTATGAGTGATATAAGGTTCCAGTTTCATGCTGGTTTATGTGACTATTCAGTTTTAAATATCATTTATTGAACAGACTATTTTTACACATTATATATGTTGGCCCCTGTCAAATATTAGGTGACTGTATGAAAGGATTTATTTCTGGACTCTCAATTCTGTTCTACTTGTTTATTGGTCTATTTTTTGCCAGTATACTTTATTGTTTTGGGCATGAGGGCTTTGTAGTATAGTTTCAAATCAAGAAGTGTAATTTCGCTTCTTCATTCTTTCTCAGAACTGCTTTAATTATTAGTTGTGTTTTATGGTTTCATATAAATTTTAGGATTCTTTACTTACTTCTGTAAAAAAAAATTGGATTTTTTAAAAAGATTTTTTATTTATTTATTTGAAAGAGAGAGATGACAAGCAGGCAGAGAGGCAGGCAGAGAGAGAAGAGGTAGCAGCTTCCTGCTGAACTGAGAGCCTGATGCAGGGCTCGATCCCAGGACCCTGGGATCATGACCTGAGCTGAAGGCAGTGGCTTAACCCACTGAGACACCCAGGCGCCCCTAACATTGGATTTTTGATAGGAATTGAATTTACAGATGGTTTTCGGTAGTATGGACATTTTAACAATGTTAATTCTTACCATTCATAAATGAGCTATCTTTCCATTTATGTCTCCTTCAATTTCTTTATCAATGTCATAGTTTATGGGGTACAGATCTTTCATCTTCTTTAACTAATACTTTTCCTAAGTATTTTATTATTTTTGATGCTATTGTGAATTAGATAGTTCTCTTTATTTTTTCAGATAGTTCATCATTAGAGTGTTAAAATGCTCCTGTCTTGTGCTTACTTTGGCAGCACATATACTAAAATTGGAATGATGCAGAGAAGATTAGCGTAATCACTGAGCAAGGATGACATGAAAAACTATTTAAAAAAAAAGAAACAAAACAAAATTCTTGTCTTTTATATATTGATCTTGTATTTGGCAGCTTTATTACATTTGTTTATTCAAAATTTTTTGTGAAGTTTTTAGGATTTGTTTACATGTAAGTTCATGTTATCCAAAAAAAGAAAATTTTACTTCTTCCTTTTTTTTTTGGAGTCTTTTATTTCTTTGTGATCCTTGTTTCTTTGGCTAGGACATCCAGTACTATGTCAAATGAGAGTAGTGAAAGTGGACACACTTGTCTTTTTTCTGATCTTTAAGGGGAAAACTTTCAAACTTTTTTGATTGAATATGAGATTAGCTCTGGGCTTGCAATATGTGTTTTTTCTTTAATGGATTTTTTAAATTATTTTTTAAAATTTTTTATAAACATATAATGTGTTTTTATCCCTAGGGGTACAGGTCTGTGAATCACCAGGTTTACACATTTCACAGCACTCACCATTACTCACCATAGCACCTGCCCTCCCCAATGTCCATACCCCCACCATCCTCTCCCAACACACCTCCCCCCAGCAACCCTCAGTCTGTTTTGTGAGATTCAGTCTTTTATGGTTTGTCTCCCTCCCAATCCCATCTTCTTTTATTTTTCTTTTCGTATGCCTGAAAACGCCTATGTTGCATCTCCACTTCATCGTATCAGGGAGATCATATGATAGTTGTCTTTCTCAGATTGATTTATTTCGCCAAGCATAATACCCTCTAGTTCCATCCATGTCATCACAAATAGCAGGATTTCATTTCTTTTGATGGCTGCACAGTATCCCATTGTACATATATACCACATCTTATTTATTGATTGATCTTTTGAAGGACATTTAGGTTCTTTCCATTGTTTAACTATTGTGGACATTGCTGCTATAAACATTTGGGTGCATGTGCCCCTTCAGAATGCCACGTTTGTATCTTTAGGGTATATATCCAGTACTACAATCACTGGGTCATAGGGTAGTTCTATTTTCAGCTTTATGAGGCACCTCCACGCTGTTTTCCAGAGTGGTTGCACCAGCTTGCATTCCCACGTACAGTGTAGGAGGTTTGCCCTTTCTCCACATCCTCGCCAGCATCTGTCATTGACTGACTTGTTCATTTTAGCCATTCTGAAAGGTGTGAGGTGGTATCTCATTCTGGTTTTGATTTGTATTTCCCTGATGCCGAGTGATGTGGAGCATTTTTTCATGTGTCTGTTGGCCATTTGGATGTATTCTTTGCAGAAATGTCTGTTCATGTCCTCTGCCCATTTTTTCATTCGATTATTTGTTCTTAGGGTGTTGAGTTTGATAAGCTCTTTATAGATTTTGGATAGATACTGGCCCTTTATCTGGTATGTCATTTGCAAATATCTTCTCCCAGATAACTTCTGACAGTCATCTTTTGGCTTTGTTAACTGTTTCCTTTGCTGTGCAAAAGCTTTTTGATCTGATGAAATCCCAGTAGTTCATTCTTGCCCTTGCTTCCCTTGCCTTTGGCGATGTTCCTAGGAAGAAGTTGCTGCTGCTGAGGTCAAAGAGGTTGCTTCCTGTTCTCTCCTCAAGGATTTTGATGGATTCCTTTCTCACATTATGCTTCTTTATCCATTTCCAGCCCATTTTTATGTGTGGTGTAAGGAAATGGTCCAATTTCATTTTTCTGCATGTGGCTGTTCAATTTTCCCAACACCATTTGTTGAGGAGGCTGTCTTTTTTCCATAGGACATTCCTTCCTGCTTTGTTGAAGATTAGTTGACCATAGAGTTGAGGGTGTATTTCTGGGCTCTCTATTCTGTTCCATTGATCTATGTCTGTTTTGGGGACAGTTCCCTACTATCTTGATGATGACAACTTTGTAATAGAGCTTGAAGTCTGGAATTGTGATGCCAACAACTTTGGCTTTCTTTTTCAATATTCCTCTGGCTATTCGAGGTATTTTCTGGTTCCATATATATTTTAGGATGATTTGTCCCATTTCTTTGAAAAAAAATGGATGGGATTTTGATAGGGATTGCATTAAATGTGTAGATTGCTTTAAGTAGCATAGACATTTTCACAATATTTGTTCTTCCAATACAGGAGCATGGAACATTTTTCCATTTCTTTGTGTCTTTTTCAATTTCTTTCATGAGTACTTTAGAGTTTTCTGAGTATAGATTCTTTGTTAGGTTTATTCCTAGGTATCTTAGGGTTTTGGGTGCAATTGTAAATGGGATTCACTCCTTAATTTCTATTTCTTCAGTCTTGTTGGTATATAAAAAAATGCAACCAATTTCTGTTCATTGATTTATATCCTGACACTTTACAGAATTTCTATACAAGTTATAGCAGATTTGGAGTGGAGTCCTTTAAGTTTTCCACATACAGTATCATATCATCTGCAAACAGGGATAGTTTGACTTCTCTTCTGCCAATTTGGCAACATTTGGATGCCTTTAATTTCTTTTTGTTGTCTGATTGCTGAGGCTAGGACTTCTAGTACGATGTTGAATAGCAGTGGTGATAACGGACATCCCTGCCGTGTTCCTGACCTCAGCGGAAAAGTATTCAGTTTTTCTCCATTGAGAATGATATTTGCAGTGGGTTTTTCATAGATGGCTTTGATAATATTGATAATATGTGCCCTCTATCCCTACACTTTGAAGAGTTGTTTTTTTAAAGATTTTATTTATTTATTTGACAGAGAGAGAGATCACAAATAGGCAGAGAGACAGACAGAGAGAGAGTGAGGAGAAGCAGGCTCCCTGCTGAGCAGAAAGCCCAATGCAGGACTCGATCCCAGGCCCCTGGGATCATGACCTGAGCCAAAGGTAGAGGCTTAACCCACTGAGCCACCCAGGCGCCCCCACTTTGAAGAGTTTTATTCAGGAAGGGATACTGCACTTTGCCAAATGCTTTTTCAGCATCTATGGAGAGTATCATATGGTTCTTGTTCTTTCTTTTATTGATGTGTTGTATCACACTGATTGATTTGCAGATGTTGAACCAACCTTGTAGCCCTGGAATAAATCCCAGTTGGTCGTGGTGAATAATCCTTTTAATGTACTGTTGAATCTTATTGGCTAGTATTTTGGTGAGAATTTTCGCATCTGTGTTCATCAAGGATATTGGTCTGTAGTTCTCTTTTTTGATGGGATCCTTGTCTGGTTTTGGGATCAAGGTGATGCTGGCCTCAGAAAAAAAAAAGAGTTTGGGAGTTTTCCTTCCATTTCTATTTTTTTTGGAACAGTATCATGAGAATAGGAATTAATTCTTCTTTAAATGTTTGGTAGAATTCCCCTGGGAAGCCATCTGGCCTGGGTCTTTTGTTTGGAGATTTTTGATGACTGTTTCAATCTCCGTACTGGTTATGGATCTGTTCAGGTTTTCTATTTCTTCCTGGCTCAGTTGTGGCAGTTTATATGTCTCTAGGAATGTATCCATTTCTTCCAGATTGTTGAATTTGTTGGCGTAGAGTTGCTCATAGTATGTTCTTATAATTGTTTGTATTTCTTTGGTGTTGGTTGTGATCTCTCCTCTTTCACTCATGATTTTACTTATTTGGGTTCTTTCTCTTTTCTTTTTGATAAGTCTGAAAAGGGGTTTATCAATCTTATTAATTCTTTCAAAGAACCAGCTCCTAGTTTTGTTGATTGGTTCTATTGTTTTTTTTGTTGTTGTTGGTTTTTTGTGGTTTTTGTTTGTTTGTTTCTATTTCATTGATTTCTGCTCTGATCTTTATTATTCCTCTTCTCCTGCTGGGTTTAGGCTTTCCTTGTTGTTCTTTCTCCAAATCCTTTAGGTGTAGGGTTATGTTGTGTATTTGAGATCTGAGAAAGAAGCGTGGTTGCACACGTCTGTCACTGCACTCCCCAGGAGCAAGTCTGGGGAAGGCGCAGCACGCCGCCCCCAGAGAAGAGAAGGAGCTGTTGGCCTTGTGGTCGGGAAAAGGACGGGAAGCAGGGTAGCCTGCCATGGCAGGAAGAGCAGGCCGGTGGCAAGACAAGTGTCACCTGCCCTCTGTGCGGAGAGACAAAGCCTGGTTCCTAAGGAGACGTGAGGGGACGACTAAGGCAGGGACGCGTGCTCCACTCTGAGGAAGGAGTCTGGGCAGAAGGCAGGCCTGTCATGTGCCTCTGGTCCCAAGGGGACAGCATCTCCTTGACCACCTGTCCATAGGGCAGACTTGGGCTAGCTACTAGGCGCCATACCCGGAACTCACAGAAACAGCTCCCTCGAGAAACGGGCAGTCAGATGCCATCTTCCTCCAACATGTGACAGCGTTTTCGGTGGCAGGGGGTTTGCCGGGGAAGGAGTGGGGACAATCCCCCAAAGCTTCCCATTCCTGTGATCGGGCGGTGTTCAGGGATCCTGTTGCCTCTCCTCTCCTGTGGGGAAGGCACTGGCCTTGTCCGCGAATCCGCCTGAGGTGCAGTGCCAAAGGCCAAGCATTGCCTACACAGGGAGATGGTAGTGTGCATAGAGTGCCATCTTAGGCCACGCACGCTGCGGCAGGGTTGTGTCTGTGTCTGATTAGTTCACGCTGGCAGGGTGAACCGAGGGCTCCAACATGGAGCCCGGGAAAGCAAGGCCCAAGAGACACCAGCTTTCCCGCGACTCTTCTTACCTGATGCGACAGAGCAAACACCCAAAGCCTTTCTGAGGAAGAAGCAGCGAAGTTCTGTTCGTGCCAAGCTGAAAAACTCTGTGAAAGCATAGCGGTCGCTGGGAAATCAGAGTCGGTTCTGTGGGCTGCTGTTGCTGCTTGCCTTTGCCTAGTATTCACAGCACGATGGGAGAAACCAGCATCGAGCGTAAGCCTCTTTGCCCTGGCATACCCTCTGGGAGAGCACAGCATTCTTTGGGAAATCAGAGTCCGGTCTGCGGGATGCTCCTGTTTGCCTGAGCTGGTCTCCTCAGCACGGTGTGATAAACCCGCATGGACCAAAATCCTCTATGCCTGGGCATCCCCTCTGCCTGAGAGAGAAGCGCAGTTGCGCCTGTGGAAAAAGCCTTAAGGAAAGGGACACGTTCGTCACTGCGGTCCCCAGGAGCATGTCCGTGGAAGGTACAGCACGCTGCCTGGGGAGAAGAGCAGGAGCCATTGGCCTTCTGGTCTGGAAACGGTTGCGAAGCAAGAGAGCCAGCCCTGGCAGGCACAGCGGCCGGTGGAAATACAAGTGTCACCCGCTCCCAGTGCAGAGAGACAGAAGCCTGGCTGCTAAAGAGACAGGAGGGGATGAGTAGGGCAGGGCGCTCACTCCACTCTTAGGAAGGAGTCTGGGCAGAAAGCATGCCTGTCCTGAGCTTCTGGGCCCAAGGAGACAGCAGCTCCTTGGCCACCTGTCCTTGGGGCAGACATGCGCTAGCCACCAGGCGCCTACGCTGAACTCGCAGAAACAGCTCCTTGAAATAATGGGGAGTCAGATGCCGTCTTCCTCCAGGAGGTGGAAGCTTGGATGAGGAACGGGGTTTAAGGGGAAGGAGTGGGCACAGTCCCCCAAAGTTCCCTAATCTGTGCACAGGCCGTGTGCAAGGATCCTGTCGCCTCCTCTCTCCTGTGGTGAAGGCACTGGCCTAGAGCCTGAGTCTGCCTGAAAGCCGGAGAAAAACAAATCCTAATCTACTCCAGGAGATGGTAATAGGCATAGAGTGCCATCCTAGGCCAAGCACGCTGCTGCAGGGTTGTGACTGCTTAGTTCGGCATAGCAAGGTGAATCCCTGGCGTAAACTCGGAGCCCGCAAAAACAAGTCCCAAGAGGCACCAGAACTCCCTCGGCTCTTCTTCCCTGCCGCTTAGAGTGAACACCCAAAGCCTTTTTGAAAAGCAGCAGAGAAGTGCTTTTCGGGCCAAGCTGAAAAGCTCTGCGAAAGCATAGCAGTCGCTGGAAAATCAGAGTCCGTTCTGAGGGCTGCTAGTATTCACAGCATGATGGGAGAAACCCGCATAGAGCGAAAGCCTCTTTGCCCTGGCATCCCCTCTGGGAAAGCACAGCATTCTTTGGGAAATCAGAGTCCGGTCTGAGGGATGCTCCTGTTTGTCTGAGCTAGTCTCCTCAGCACGGTATAATAAACCTGCATGGGGCGAAATCCTCTATGCCTGGGGATTCCCTCTGCCTGAGAGAGAAGTTCGGTTGCGCCTGTGGAAAGAGCCTTAAGGAAAGGGACACGTTTTTCACTGAGGTCCCCATCAGCATGTCTGTGGAAGGTGCAGCACGCTGCCCGGGGAGAAGAGCAGGAGCCGTTGGCCTTCTGGTCTGGAAATGGTTGCGAAGCAGGAGAGCCGGCCCTGGCAGGAACTGCGGCCGGTGGAAATACAAGTGTACCCGCTCCCAGGGCAGAGAGACAGAAGCCTGGCTGCTAAGGAGACAGGAGGGGATGAGCAGGGCAGGGCGCGTGCTCCACTCTTAGGAAGGAGTCTGGGCAGGAAGCATGCCTGTCCTGAGCCTTTGGGCCCAAGGAGACAGCAGCTCCTTGGCCACCTGTCCTTGGGGCAGACATGCGCTAGCCACCAGGCGCCTACGCTGAACACGCAGAAAAAGCTCCCTGAAATAACGGAGAGTCAGATGCCGTCTTCCTCCAGGATGTTGAAGCTTGGATGAGGCACGGCATTTAAGCGGAAAGAGTGGGCACAGTCCCCCAAAGCTCCCTTATCTGTGCACGGGCCCTGTGCAGGGATCCTGTCGCCTCCTCTCTCCTGTGGTGAAGGCACTGGCCTAGAGCCCGAGTCTGCCTGAGAGCCGGAGCAAAAGGCAAAGCCTAAGCTACCCCAGGAAATGGTAATAGGCATAGAGTGCCATGCTAGGCCAAGCACGCTGCTGCAGGGTTGTGACTGTGTCTGCTAGCTCGGCATAGCAAGGTGAATCCCGGGTGTAAACTCGGAGCCTTGTAAAGCAAGTCCCAAGAGGCAGCTCTCCCGCGGCTCTTCTTCCCTGCCACGCAGAGTGAACACCCAAAGCCTTTCTGAGAGCAGCAGCGAAGTGCTGTTCACTCCAAGCCAAAGACTCTGTGAAAGCACAGCATTCACTGAGAAATGTTCTGCGGGCTGCTGCTGATTGCCTGAGCCCAGTCTCGTGGTGCGAGAAACCCGTATACAGCGAAAGATGCTTTGCCTTGGCATCACCCCTCGGAAAGCACAGCGTTCCTTGGGAAATCAGAGTTTGGTTTGGCGATGCTGCTGCTGCTTGTCTGAGCTAGTCTCTCCAGCTTGGTGGAAGATACCCGCATCGAGCGAAATCATCTTTGCCCTAACATCCCCTTTGCCTGAGAGAGAAGCCAAGTGGGAGGAAGGCGCAGCACACCGCCCCCGGAGAAGAGAAGGAGCCGTTGGCCTTGGGGTCGGGAAATGCTCCGGAAGCAGGATAGCTTTCCGTGGCACGAACAGCAGGACGGCTGGCAAGACAAGTGTCACCCGCTCCCTTTGCGGAGAGATGAAGCCTGGCTGCTAAAGAGACATGAGGGTACTAGTAGGGCAGAGGCACGTGCTCCACTCTGAGGAAGGAGTCTGGGCAGAAGTCAAGATTGTCCTGTGCCACTGGTCCCAAGTGGACAGCACCTCTTGGCCACCTGTCCCAAGGGCAGACTGGGCTTGCCACCAGGTGTCATACCCGGAACTCGCAGAAAAAAACCCCATGGAGAAACGGGCAGTCAGATGCCGCCTTCCACCAGATGTGGCAGCAATGTGGGTGGCAGGGGGTGTGCCAGGGAAAGAGTGGAGACAGTCCCCCACAGTTCCCCATCCCAGTGAACGGGCCGTGTGCCGTGATCCTGTCGCCTCCTGTCTCTTGTGGTGAAGGCATGGCCTAGACCCCGAGTCTGCCTGAGCGCCAGAGCAATAGGCAAAGCCTTACCTACCCCAGGAGATGGTAATAGGCATAGAGTGCCATGCTAGGACACGCACGCTGCAGCTGGGTTGTGACTGTGACTGATTAGTACAGCATAGCAATGTGAACGCCGGGCGTGAACTTGGAGCCCGGGAAAGCAAGTCCCGAGAGGTACCAGCTCTCTCGCGGCTCTTCTTCCCTGCAGCGACAGAGCGAACACCCTGCAGTAGCGTGCGTAGCCTAGGATGGCACTCTATGCACACTACCATCTCCCAGTGTAGGCAACGCTTGGCCTTTTACTCTGGCGCTCAGGCGGATGAGCGGACTAGGCCAGTGCTTTCCCCACAGGAAAGGAGAGGTGACAGAATCCCTACACACCGCCCGTGCACTGAATAGGGAGCTTTGGGTGACTGTCCCCACTCCGTCCCCTTAATTCCGTGCTTCCTCCAAGCTTCCACATTCTGGAGGAAGACGGCATCTGACTCCACGTTATTACAGGGAGCTGTTTCTGCGAGTTCAGCGTAGGTTCCTAGTGGCTAGCGCATATCTGCCCCAGGGACAGGTGGCCAAGGAGTTGCTGTCTCCTTGAGCCCTGAGGTTCAGGACAGGCATGCTTTCTGCCAGACTCCTTTCTAAGAGTGGAGCTCGCGCCCTTCCCTATTCATCCCCTGCTGTCTCCTTAGCAGCCAGGCTTCTGTCTCTCTGCACTGGGAGCGGGTGATACTTGTATTGCCGGCTCTCCTGCATCGTAACCGTTTCCAGACCAGAAGGCCAATGGCTCCTGATCTTCTCCCCGGGCAGCGTGCTGCAACTTTCACTGATATGCTCCTGGGGAGCGCAGTGAAAAACGTGTCCCTTTCCTTAAGGCTCTCTCCACAAGCGCAACCGCGCTTCTCTCACAAGCAGAGGGGATCCCCAGGCATAGAGGATTTCGCTCCATGCGGGTTTATTACACCGTGCTGAGGAGACTAGCTCAGACAAACAGGAGCATCCCTCAGACCGGACTCTGATTTCCCAAAGAATGCTGTGCTTTCCCAGAGGGGATGCCAGGGCAAAGAGGCTTTCGCTCTATGCGGGTTTCTCCCATCATGCTGTGAATACTAGGCAAAGGCAAGGAGCAACAGCAGCCCTAAGAACCGACTCTCATTTCCCAGCGACTGCTATGCTTTCGCAGAGGTTTTCAGCTTGGCACGATCAGCACTTCTCTGCTGCTTCCTCAGAAAGGCTTTGGGTGTTCACTCTAAGCGGCAGGGAAGAAGAGACGCGGGAGAGCTGGTGCTTCTTGGGACTTGCTTTCACGGGCTCCGAGTTTACGATCGGGATTCTCCTTGCTATGCCGAACTAAGCAGACACAATCAGAACCCTGCAGCATCATTCTTGGCTTAGCATGGCACTCTATGCCTATTACCCTCTCCTGGTGTACGTCAGGCTTTGCCTTTTGCTCCGGCTCTAAGGCAGACTCGGGTTCTAGGCCAGTGCCTTCACCACAGGAGAGAGGAGGCTACATGATCACGGCACACGGCCCGTGCACTGGGATGGGGAACTGTGGGGGACTGTCTCCACTCTTTCCCCGGCACACCCCCTGCTACCCACTTCGCTGCCACATCTGGTGGAAGGCGGCATCTGACTGCCCTCACCAAAGGAGAGAGGCGGCGACACGATCCTTGCACACGGCCCGTGCACAGATATGGGAGCTTTGGGGGACTGTGCCCACTCCTTCCCCTTTAACACCGTGACTCCTCCAAGCTTCAACATCCTGGAGGAAGACAGCATCTGACTCTCCGTTATTTCAGGGAGCTGTTGCTGCGAGTTGAGCATAGGCGCCTGGTGGCTTGCGCATGTCTGCGCCAGGGACGGTCGCCAAGGAGTTGCTGTCTCCTTGGGCCCAGAGGTTCAGGACTGGCATGCTTTCTGCCCAGAATCCTTCCTAAGAGTGGAGCGATCGCCCTGTCCTACTCATCCCCTCTTGTATCCTTTGCAGCCAGGCTTCTGTCTTTCTGCACTGGGAGCGGGTGACAATTGTATTTCAACCGGCCGCTGTGCCTGTAAGGAACGGCTCCCCTGCTTCGTAACCGTTTCCAGAACAGAAGGCCAACAGCTCCTGCCCTTCTCCTCAGGCAGCGGGCTGCACCTTCCTCAGACATGCTCCTGGGGACCAAAGTGAAAAACGTGACCCTTTCCTTAAAGCTCTCTCCACAGGCGCAACCGCGCTTCACTCTCAGGCAGAAGGGATCCCCAGGCATAGAGGGTTTTGCTCCATGCGGGTTTATTACACCGTGCTGAGGAGACTAGCTCAGACAAACAGGAGCATCCCTCAGACCGGACTCTGATTTCCCAAAGAATGCTGTGCTTTCCCGGAGGGGATGCCAGGGCAAAGAGGCTTTCGCTCTATGCGGGTTTCTCCCATCGTGCTGTGAATACTAGGCAAAGGCAAGCAGCGACAGCAGCCCTAAGAACCGACTCTCATTTCCCAGCGACTGCTATGCTTTCGCAGAGGTTTTCAGCTTGGCACGATCAGCACTTCTCTGCTGCTTCCTCAGAAAGGCTTTGGGTGTTCACTCTAAGCGGCAGGGAGAAGAGACGCGGGAGAGCTGGTGCTTCTTGGGACTTGCTTTCACGGGCTCCGAGTTTACGATCGGGATTCTCCTTGCTATGCCGAACTAAGCAGACACAGTCAGAACCCTGCAGCATCATGCTTGGCTTAGCATGGCACTCTATGCCTATTACCCTCTCCTGGTGTACGTCAGGCTTTGCCTTTTGCTCCGGCTCTAAGGCAGACTCGGATTCTAGGCCAGTGCCTTCACCACAGGAGAGAGGAGGCTACAGGATCACGGTACACGGCCCGTGCACTGGGATGGGGAACTGTTGGGGACTGTCTCCACTCTTTCCCCGGCACACCCCCTGCCACCCACTTTGCTCCCACATCTGGTGGAAGGTGGCATCTGACTGCCCTCACCACAGGACAGAGGTGGCGACACGATACTTGCACAGGGCCCGTGCACAGATAAGGGAGCTTTGGGGGACTGTGACCACTCCTTCCTCTTAAACACCGTGCCTCCTCCAAGCTTCCACATCCTGGAGGAAGACAGCATCTGACTCTCCGTTATTTCAGAGAGCTGTTTCTGCTAGTAGAGCGTAGGCGCCTAGTGGCTAGCGCATGTCTGCCCCAGGGACAGGTGGCCAAGGAGTTGCTGTCTCCTTGGGCCCTGAGGTTCAGGACAGGCATGCTTTCTGCCAGACTCCTTCCAAAGAGTGGAGCACGCGCCCTGCCCTACTCATCCCCTCCTGTCTCCTTTGCAGCCAGGCTTCTGTCTCTCTGCACAGCGAGCGGGTGATACTTGTATTGCCGGCTCTCCTGCTTCGCAACCGTTTCCAGACCAGAAGGCCAATGGCTCCTGCTCCTCTCCCCGGGCAGCGTGCTGTAACTTTCACTTATATGCTCCTGGGGAGCGCAGTGAAAAACATGTCTCTTTCCTTAAGGCTCTCTCCACAAGCGCAACCGCGCTTCTCTCACAAGCAGAGGGGATCCCCAGGCATAGAGGATTTCGCTCCATGCGGGTTTATTACACCGTGCTGAGGAGACTAGCTCAGACAAACAGGAGCATCCCTCAGACCGGACTCTGCTTTCCCAAAGAATGCTGTGCTTTCCAGAGGGGATGCCAGGGCAAAGAGGCTTTCGCTCTACGCGGGTTTCTCCCATCGTGCTCTGAATACTAGGCAAAGGCAAGGCAACAGCAGCCCTCAGAACCGACTCTCATTTCCCAGCGACTGCTATGCTTTCGCAGAGGTTTTCAGCTTGGCACGATCAGCACTTCTCTGCTGCTTCCTCAGAAAGGCTTTGGGTGTTCACTCTAAGCGGCAGGGAAGAAGAGACGCGGGAGAGCTGGTGCTTCTTGGGACTTGCTTTCACGGACTCCGAGTTTACAATCGGGATTCTCCTTGCTATGCCGAACTAAGCAGACACAGTCAGAACCCTGCAGCATCATGCTTGGCTTAGCATGGCACTCTATGCCTATTACCCTCTCCTGGTGTACATCAGGCTTTGCCTTTTGCTCCGGCTCTAAGGCAGACTCGGGTTCTAGGCCAGTGCCTTCACCACAGGAGAGAGGAGGCTACATGATCACGGCACACGGCCCGTGCACTGGGATGGGGAACTGTGGGGGACTGTCTCCACTCTTTCCCCGGCACACCCCCTGCTACCCACTTCCCTGCCACATCTGGTGGAAGGCGGCATCTGACTGCCCTCACCAAAGGAGAGAGGCAGCGACACGATCCTTGCACACGGCCTGTGCACAGATATTGGTGCTTTGGGGGACTGTGCCCACTCCTTCCCCTTTAACACCGTGACTCCTCCAAGCTTCAACATCCTGGAGGAAGACAGCATCTGACTCTCCGTTATTTCAGGGAGCTGTTGCTGCGAGTTGAGCATAGGCGCCTGGTGGCTTGCGCATGTCTGCCCCAGGGACGGTCGCCAAGGAGTTGCTGTCTCCTTGGGCCCAGAGGTTCAGGACAGGCATGCTTTCTGCCCAGAATCCTTCCTAAGAGTGGAGCGATCGCCCTGTCCTACTCATCCCCTCTTGTATCCTTTGCAGCCAGGCTTCTGTCTTTCTGCACTGGGAGCGGGTGACACTTGTATTTCCACCGGCCGCTGTGCCTGTCAGGGCCGGCTCCCCTGCTTCGCAACCGTTTCCAGAACAGAAGGCCAACAGCTCCTGCCCTTCTCCTCAGGCAGCGGGCTGCACCTTCCTCAGACATGCTCCTGGGGACTAAAGTGAAAAACGTGACCCTTTCCTTAAAGCTCTTTCCACAGGCGCAAACGCGCTTCTCTCTCAGGCAGAGGGGATGCCCAGGCATAGAGGATTTCGCTCCATGCGGGTTTATTACACCATGCTGAGGAGACCTGCTCAGGCAAACAGGAGCATCCCTCAGACCGGACTCTGATTTCCCAAAGAATGCTATGCTTTCCCAGAGCGGATGTCAGGGCAAAGAGGCTTTCACTCTATGTGGGTTTCTCCCATCATGCTGTGAATACTAGGCTAAGGCAAGCAGCAACAGCAGCCCTCAGAACCGACTCTCATTTCCCAGCGACTGCTATGCTTTCGCAGAGCTTTTCAGCTTGGCACGAACCGCACTTCGCTGCTGCTTCCTCAGAAAGGCTGTGGGTGTTCACTCTGCGTGGCAGGGAAGAAGAGCCGAGAAAGAGCTGGTGCCTCTTGGGACTTGTTTTCGCGGGTGCCCAGTTTTCGCCCGGGATTCACCTTGCTATGCCGAACTAAGCAGACAGTCACAACCCTGCAGCAGCGTGCTGGCCTAGAATGGCACTCTATGCCTATTACTATCTCCTGGGATAGGTTAGTATATGTTTTTGTTACGGCTCTCAGGCAGACTCGGGATCTAGGCCAGTGCCTTCACCACAGGAGTCGACAGGATCCCTGCACATGGCCCGTGCACAGATTAGGGACCTTTGGGGGACTGTGCCCACTCATTCCCCTTAAACCCCGTGCCTCCTCCAAGCTTCCACATCCTGGAGGAAGACGGCATATGACTCCCCGTTATTTCAGGGAGCTGTTTCTGCGAGTTCAGCATAGGCGCCTGGTGGCTAGTGCATGTCTGCTCCAGGGACAGGTGGTCAAGGAGTTGCTGTGTCCTTGGGACCAGAGGCTCAGGACAGGCATGCTTTTTGCCCAGATTCCTTCCTAAGAGTGGAGCGATCGCCCTGCCCTACTCATCCCCTCCTGTCTCCTTTGCAGCCAGGCTTCCATCTCTCCGCACAGGGAGCGGGTGACACTTGTCTTGCCACCGGCCAGCTGTTCCTGCCACGGCAGGCTATTCTGCTTCCCGAGCATTTCCCGACCCAAAGGCCAACGGCTCCTCCTCTTCTCTTGGGGTGGCATGATGCGCCTACCCCACACTTGGCTCCTCTCTCAGGCAAAGGGGATGCTAGGGCAAAGAGTATTTCGCTCCATGCGGGTTTCTTCCACCGAGCTGCGGATACTAGCTCAGACAAGCAGCAGCAGCATCGCCAAACCCAACTCTGATTTCCCAAGGAACGCTGTGCTTTCCCATGGGAGATGCCCAGGCTAAGCGGCTTTCGCTGTATACGGGTTTCCTCAATGCGAGACTGGACAGGTGGCCAAGGAGCTGCTGTCTCCTTGGGCCCTGAGGTTCAGGACAGGCATGCTTTCTGCCCAGACTCCTTCCTATGAGTGGAGCAAGCGCCCTCTCTTACTCATCCCCTCCTGTCTCCTTAGCACACAGGCTTCTGACTCTCTGCACTGCGAGCGGGTGATACTTGTATTGCCGGCTCTCCTGCTTCACAACCGTTTCCGGACCAGAAAGCCAATGGCTCCTGCTCTTCTCCCTGGGCAGCGTGCTGCAACTTTCACAGATATGCTCCTGGGGAGCGCAGTGAAAAACGTGTCCCTTTCCTTAAGGCTCTCTCCACAAGCGCAACCGCGCTTCTCTCACAGGCAGAGGGGATCCCCAGGCATAGAGGATTTCGCTCCATGCGGGTTTATTACACCGTGCTGAGGAGACTAGCTCAGACAAACAGGAGCATCCCTCAGACCGGACTCTGCTTTCCCAAAGAATGCTGTGCTTTCCCAGAGGGGATGCCAGGGCAAAGAGGCTTTCGCTCTACGCGGGTTTCTCCCATCGTGCTGTGAATACTAGGCAAAGGCAAGGCAACAGCAGCCCTCAGAACCGACTCTCATTTCCCAGCGACTGCTATGCTTTCGCAGAGGTTCTCAGCTTGGCACGATCTGCACTTCTCTGCTGCTTCCTCAGAAAGACTTTGGGTGTTCACTGCTCGCGGCAGGGAAGAAGAGCCTCGGGAGAGTTGGTGCCTCTTGGGACTTCATTTCCCCTGCTCCGAGTTTACGATCGGGATTCTCCTTGCTATGCCGAACTCAGCAGACAGTCACAACCCTGCAGCAGCGTGCCTGGCCTAGCATGGCTCTCTATGCCTATTACCCTCTCCTGGGGTAGGTCAGGCTTTGCCTTTTGCTCCGGCTCTCAGGCAGATTCGGGTTCTAGGCCAGTGCCTTCACCACAGGAGAGAGGAGGCTACAGGATCACGGTACACGGCCCGTGCACTGGGATGGGGAACTGTTGGGGACTGTCTCCACTCTTTCCCCGGCACACCCCCTGCCACCCACTTTGCTCCCACATCTGGTGGAAGGTGGCATCTGACTGCCCTCACCACAGGACAGAGGTGGCGACACGATACTTGCACAGGGCCCGTGCACAGATAAGGGAGCTTTGGGGGACTGTGCCTACTCCTTCCTCTTAAACGCCGTGCCTCCTCCAAGCTTCAACATCCTGGAGGAAGACAGCATCTGACTCTCCGTTATTTCAGGGAGCTGTTGCTGCGAGTTGAGCATAGGCGCCTGGTGGCTTGCGCATGTCTGCCCCAGGGACGGTCGCCAAGGAGTTGCTGTCTCCTTGGGCCCAGAGGTTCAGGACAGGCATGCTTTCTGCCCAGAATCCTTCCTAAGAGTGGAGCGATCGCCCTGTCCTACTCATCCCCTCTTGTATCCTTTGCAGCCAGGCTTCTGTCTTTCTGCACTGGGAGCGGGTGACACTTGTATTTCCACCGGCCGCTGTGCCTGTCAGGGCCGGCTCCCCTGCTTCGCAACCGTTTCCAGAACAGAAGGCCAACAGCTCCTGCCCTTCTCCTCAGGCAGCGGGCTGCACCTTCCTCAGACATGCTCCTGGGGACTAAAGTGAAAAACGTGACCCTTTCCTTAAAGCTCTTTCCACAGGCGCAAACGCGCTTCTCTCTCAGGCAGAGGGGATGCCCAGGCATAGAGGATTTCGCTCCATGCGGGTTTATTACACCATGCTGAGGAGACCTGCTCAGGCAAACAGGACTCTGATTTCCCAAAGAATGCTATGCTTTCCCAGAGCGGATGTCAGGGCAAAGAGGCTTTCGCTCTATGTGGGTTTCTCCCATCATGCTGTGAATACTAGGCTAAGGCAAGCAGCAACAGCAGCCCTCAGAACCGACTCTCATTTCCCAGCGACTGCTATGCTTTCGCAGAGCTTTTCAGCTTGGCACGAACCGCACTTCGCTGCTGCTTCCTCAGAAAGGCTGTGGGTGTTCACTCTGCGTGGCAGGGAAGAAGAGCCGAGAAAGAGCTGGTGCCTCTTGGGACTTGTTTTCGCGGGTGCCCAGTTTTCGCCCGGGATTCACCTTGCTATGCCGAACTAAGCAGACAGTCACAACCCTGCAGCAGCGTGCTGGCCTAGAATGGCACTCTATGCCTATTACTATCTCCTGGGATAGGTTAGTATTTGTTTTTGTTACGGCTCTCAGGCAGACTCGGGATCTAGGCCAGTGCCAGGGACGGCTCTCCTGCTTCGCAACCGTTTCCGGACCAGAAGGCCAATGGCTCCTGCTCTTCTCCCTGGGCAGCGTGCTGCAACTTTCACAGATATGCTCCTGGGGAGCGCAGTGAAAAACGTGTCCCTTTCCTTAAGCCTCTTTCCATAGGCGCAACCGCGCTTTTCTCTCAGGCAGAAGGGATGCCCGGGATAGAGGATTTCGCTCCATGCAGGTTTATCACACAGTTCTGTGGAGACCAGCTGAGGCAACAGGAGCATCCCTCGGACAGAACTCTGATTTCCCAAAGAATGCTGTGCTTTCCCAGAGGGGATGCCAGGGCAAAGAGGCTTTTGCTCTATGCGGCTTTCCCACATCGTGCTGCGAATACTAGGCAGGGACAAGCAGCAACAGCAGCCCACAGAACCCACTCTGATTTCCTAGCGACTGCTATGCTGAGAGGTTTCATGAACCGCACTTTGCTGCTGCTTCCTCAGAAAGGCTTTGGGTGTACAATCTGCTTAGCAGGGAAGAAGAGCCGCGGGAGAGCTGGTGCCTCTTGGGACTTGCATTCCCGGGCTCCGAGTTTACACCCGGGATTCACCTTGCTATACCGAACTAAGCAGACACAGTCAACAACCCTGCAGCATCTTGCTTGGCCTAGCATGGCACTCTATGCCTATTACCATATCCTGGGGTAGGTTAGGCTTTGCCTTTTGCTCCGTCTATCAGGCAGACTCGGGCTCTAGGTCAGTGCCTGCACGACAGGAGAGATGAGGCGACAAGATCCCTGCACAGGGCCTCTGCACAGATTAGGGAGCTTTGGCGGACTGTGCCCAATCCTTCCCCTTAAACCCCGTTCCTCCTACAAGCTTCCACACCCTGGAGGAAGACGGCATCTGACTCCCCATTATTTCAGGGAGCTGTTTCTGCGAGTTCAGCGTTGGCGTCTGGTGGCTAGTGCATGTCTGTCCTAAAAGCTGGTGGCCAAGGAGCTGCTGTCTCCTTGGGCCCAGAGGCTCAGGACAGGCATGCTTTCTGCCAAGACTCTTTCCTAAAAGTTAAGAACACGCCCTGCCCTACTCATCCCCTTCTGTCTCCTTTTCAGCCAGGCTTCTGTCTCTCTGCACTGGGAGCGGGTGACACTTGTATTTCCACTGGCCGCTATGCCTGCCAGGGCCAGCTCTCGTGCTTCGTAACCGTTTCCAGACCAGAAGGCCAACGGCTCCTGCTCTTCTCCCCGGGCAGCGTGATGCACCTTCCACAGACATGCACCTGGGGACCGCAGTGAAAAACATGTTCCTTACCTTAAGGCTCTTCTCCACAGGCGCAACCGCGCTTCTCTCTCAGGCAGAGGGGATGCCCAGGCATAGAGGATTTCGCTCTATGCGGGTTTATTACACCGTGCTGAGGAGACCAGCTCAGGTAAACAGGAGCATCCTCAGACCGAACTGTGATTTCCAAAGAATACTGGGCTTTCCCAGAGGAGATGCCCGGGCAAAGGGGCTTTCGCTCTATGCAGGATTCTCCCATCGTGCTGCAAATACTTGGCTACAGTAAACAGCAACAGCAGCCCTCAGAAGAAAGCCTAAATCCAGCAGGAGAAGAGGAATAATAAAGATCAGAGCAGAAATCAATGAAATAGAAACAAACAAAAACCACAAAAAACCACCACCAACAAAAAAAACAATAGAACCAATCAACAAAACTAGGAGCTGGTTCTTTTAAAGAATTAATAAGATTAATAAACCCCTTTCCAGACTTATCAAAAAGAAAAGAGAAAAAAACCCAAATAAATAAGATGAGAAGGGCAGGGCACGCGACCTCCACTCTTAGGAAGAAGTCTGGCCAGAAAGCATGCCTGTCCTGAACCTCTGGGTTCTAGGAGACAGCAACTCCTTGGAAACATGTCCCTGGAGCAGAAATGCACTAGCCACTAGGCGCCTACTCTGAACTCGTAGAAACAGCTCCCTGAAATAACGGGTTGTCAGATGCCGTCTTCCTCCAGGATGTGGAAGCTTGGATGAGGAACAGTGTTTAAGGGGAGGAATGGGCACAGTCCCCCAAAGCTCCCTAATCTGTGCACGGGCCGTGTGCAGGGATCCTGTCGCCTCCTCTCTCCTGTGGTGAAGGCACTGGCCTAGAGCCCGAGTGTGCCTGAGAACCGGAGCAAAAACAAATCCTAACCTACCCCAGGATATGGTAATAGGCATAGAGTGCCATGCTAGGCCAGCACGCTGCTGCAGGGTTGTGACTGTCTACTTAGTTCGGCATAGCAAGGTGAATCCCGAGCATAAACTCGGAGCCCGGGAAAGCAAGTCCCAAGAGGCAACAGCTCTCCCTCGGCTCTTCTTCCCTGCCGCGGAGAGTGAACACCCAAAGCCTTTCTGAGGAAGCAGCAGCGAAGTCCGGTACGTGCCAAGCTGAAAAGCTCTGTGAAAGCATAGCAGTCGCTGGGAAATCGGAGTCGGTTCTGAGGGCTGCTGTTGCTGCTTGCCTTAGCCTAGTATTCGCAGCACGATGGGAGAAACCCACATAGAGCGAAAGCTTCTTTGCCCGGGCATCTCCTCAGGGAAAGCAGAGCATTCTTTGGGAAATCAGAGTCCGGTCTGAGAGATGCTCTTGTTTGGCTGAGCTGGTCTCCTCAGCACGGTGTAATAAACCCGCATGGAGCGAAATCCTCTATGCCTGGGCATCCCCTCTTCCTGAGAGAAAAGCGCGGTTGCGCCTGTGGAAAGATCCTAAAGGAAAGGGACACGTTTTTCACTGCGCTCCCCAGGAGCATGTCTGTGGAAGGTGCATCACGCTGCCCGTGGAGAAGAGCAGGAGCCGTTGGCCTTCTGGTCTGGAAACGGTTGCGAAGCAGGAGAGCCTGCCCTGCAGGCACAGCGGCCAGTGGAAATACAAGTGTCACCCGCTCCCAGTGCAGAGAGACAGAAGCCTGGCTGCTAAGGAGACAGGGGGGGATGAGTAGGACAGGGCTCGTGCTCCACTCTTAGGAAGGAGTCTGGGCAGAAAGCATGCCTGTCCTGAACCTCTGTGCCCAAGGAGACAGCAACTCCTTGGCCACCTGTGCCTGGGGCAGACAAGCGCTAGCCACCAGGCTCCTACACTGAACTCACAGAAAAAGCTCCCTGAAATAACGGGGAGTCAGATGCCGTCTTCCTCCAGGATGTGGAAGCTTGGAGGAGGCACGGGGTTTAAGGGGAAGGAGTGGGGACAGTCTCCCAAAGCTCCCTATTCAGTGCATGAATAGGGATCCATTGTGTGTGCCGGAATCCTGTAACCTCTCCTTTCTTGTGGGGAAAGCACTGGCCTAGTCCGAGACTCCACCTGAGCGCCAGAGTAAAAGGCCAAGCGATGCCTACCCTGGGAGATGGTAGTGTGCATAGAGTGCCATCCTAGGCTATGCACGCTACTGCAGGGTGTTCGCTCTGTCGCTGCAGGGAAGAAGAGCCGCGGGTTAGCTGGTGCCTCTCGGGACTTGCTTTCCCGGGCTCCAAGTTCACGCCCGGCGTTCACATTGCTATGCCGTACTAAGCAGAGAGTCACAACCCTGCAGCAGCGTGCGTGTCCTAACATGGCACTCTAAGCCTATTACCATCTCCTGTAAGGCTTTGCCTTTTGCTCTGGCGCTCAGTCATACTCGGGGTCTAGGCCAGTACTTTCATCGCAGGAGAGAGGAGGCGACAGGATTACTGCACACGGCCCGTGCACTGGGATGGGGAACTGTGGGAGAATGTCTCCACTCTTTCTCCAGCAAACCCCCTGCCACCCACATCGCTACCATATCTTGGTGGAAGACGGCATCTCGCTGCCCGTTCCTCCATTGGGTTGTTTCTGCGAGTTCCGGGTTTGGCACCTGGTGGCAAGCCCAAGTTTGCCCTTGTGACAGGTGGCCAAGAAGATGCTGTCCGCTTGGGACCAGAGGCACAGGACAGACCTGCTTCTGCCCAGACTCCTTCCTCAGAGTGGAGCACGCGCCTCTGCCCTTGCCATCCCCTCATTTCTCCTAAGCAGACAGGTTTCCATCTCTCCACACAGGGAGCGGGTGACACTTGTCTTGCCACCAGCCTGATGTTCGTTCCACGGCAGGCTATTCTGCTTCCTGAGTGTTTCCCGACCCCAAGGCCAATGGATCCTTCTCTTCTCTGGGGGCGTCGTGCTGCGCCTTCCCAACACTTGGCTTCTCTCTCAGGCAGAGGGGATGCTAGGACAAAGAGCATTTCGCTCCATGCGGGTTTCTTCCACCGAACTGCGGAGACTAGCTCAGGCAAGCAGCAGCAGCATCCCCAAACCCAATGCTGATTTCGCAAGGAACGCTGTGCTTTCCCAGGGGAGAAGGCCAGGCAAAGCGGCTTTCGCTGTATACGGGTTTCTCCCACCGCGAGACTGGGCTCAGGCAAGCAGCTGCAGCCCGCAGAACATTTGTCAGCGAATGCGGTGCTTTCGCACAGTCTTTGGCTTGGAGCGAACAGCACTTCGCTGCTGCTTCTCAGAAAGTCTTGGGGTGTTCACTCTGCGCGGCAGGGAAGACGAGCCGCGGGAGAGCTGGTGCCTCTTGGGACTTGCTTTCCCGGGCTCTGAGTTTACGCCCAAAATTCACCTTGCTATGCCGAGCTAAGCAGACACAGTCACAACCCTGCAGCAGCGTGCTTGGCCTAGCATGGCACTCTATGCCTATTACCATTTCCTGGGGTAGCTTAGGCTTTGCCTTTTGCTCTGGCTCTCAGGCAGACTCGGGGTCTAGGCCAGTGCCTTCACCACTGAGAGAGGAGGCAACAGGATCCCTGCACACGGCCTGTGCACAGATTAGGGAGCTTTGGGGGACTGTGCCCACTGCTACCCCTTTAACCCCGTTCCTCATCCAAGCTTCCACATCCTGGAGGAAGACGGCATCTGACTCCCCGTTATTTCAGGGAGCTTTTTCTGCGAGTTCAGCGTAGGCGCCTGGTGGCTAGCGCATGTCTGCCCCAAGGACAGGTGGCCAAGGAGCTGCTGTCTCCTTGGGCCCAGAGGCTCAGGACAGGCATGCTTCCTGCCCAGACTCCTTCCTAAGAGTGGAGCACGCGCCCTGCCCTACTCATCCCCTCCTGCCTCCTCAGCAGCCAGGCTTCTCTCTCTCTGCATTGGGAGCGGGTGACACTTGTATTTCCACTGGCTGCTGTGCCTGCCAGGGCCGGCTCTCCTGTTTCGCAACTGTTTCCAGACCAGAAGGCCAACGGCTCCTGCTCTTCTCCCCGGGCAGCGTTCTGTACTTTCCACAGACATGCTCCTGGGGAACGCAGTGAAAAACGTGTCCCTTTCCTTTAGGCTCTTTCCAGAGAGGCGCAACCGCGCTTCTCTCTCAGGCAGATGGGATGCCCAGGCATAGAGGATTTCACTCCATGCGGGTTTATTATACCGTCCTGAGGAGACTAGCTCAGACAAACAGGAGCATCCCTCAGACCGGACTCTGATTTCCCAAAGAATGCTGTGCTTTCCCCGAGGGGATGCCAGGGCATAGAGGCTTTCGCTCTACGCGGGTTTCTCCCATCGTGCTGTGAATACTAGGCAAAGGCAAGGCAACAGCAGCCCTCAGAACCGGCTCTCATTTCCCAGCGACTGCTATGCTTTTGCAGAGGTTCTCAGCTTGGCACGATCTGCACTTCTCTGCTGCTTCCTCAGAAAGACTTTGGGTGTTCACTGCTCGCGGCAGGGAAGAGCCTCGGGAGAGCTGGTGCCTCTTGGGACTTCATTTCCCGGGCTCCGAGTTTACGATCGGGATTCTCCTTGCTATGCCGAACTAAGCAGACAGTCACAACCCTGCAGCAGCGTGCCTGGCCTAGCATGGCTCTCTATGCCTATTACCCTCTCCTGGGGTAGGTCAGGCTTTGCCTTTTGCTCCGGCTCTCAGGCAGATTCGGGTTCTAGGCCAGTGCCTTCACCACAGGAGAGAGGAGGCTACAGGATCACGGTACACGGCCCGTGCACTGGGATGGGGAACTGTTGGGGACTGTCTCCACTCTTTCCCCGGCACACCCCCTGCCACCCACTTTGCTCCCACATCTGGTGGAAGGTGGCATCTGACTGCCCTCACCACAGGACAGAGGTGGCGACACGATACTTGCACAGGGCCCGTGCACAGATAAGGGAGCTTTGGGGGACTGTGCCTACTCCTTCCTCTTAAACGCCGTGCCTCCTCCAAGCTTCAACATCCTGGAGGAAGACAGCATCTGACTCTCCGTTATTTCAGGGAGCTGTTGCTGCGAGTTGAGCATAGGCGCCTGGTGGCTTGCGCATGTCTGCCCCAGGGACGGTCGCCAAGGAGTTGCTGTGTCCTTGGGCCCAGAGGTTCAGGACAGGCATGCTTTCTGCCCAGAATCCTTCCTAAGAGTGGAGCGATCGCCCTGTCCTACTCATCCCCTCTTGTATCCTTTGCAGCCAGGCTTCTGTCTTTCTGCACTGGGAGCGGGTGACACTTGTATTTCCACCGGCCGCTGTGCCTGTCAGGGCCGGCTCCCCTGCTTCGCAACCGTTTCCAGAACAGAAGGCCAACAGCTCCTGCCCTTCTCCTCAGGCAGCGGGCTGCACCTTCCTCAGACATGCTCCTGGGGACTAAAGTGAAAAACGTGACCCTTTCCTTAAAGCTCTTTCCGCAGGCGCAAACGCGCTTCTCTCTCAGGCAGAGGGGATGCCCAGGCATAGAGGATTTCGCTCCATGCGGGTTTATTACACCATGCTGAGGAGACCTGCTCAGGCAAACAGGACTCTGATTTCCCAAAGAATGCTATGCTTTCCCAGAGCGGATGTCAGGGCAAAGAGGCTTTCGCTCTATGTGGGTTTCTCCCATCATGCTGTGAATACTAGGCTAAGGCAAGCAGCAACAGCAGCCCTCAGAACCGACTCTCATTTCCCAGTGACTGCTATGCTTTCGCAGAGCTTTTCAGCTTGGCACGAACCGCACTTCGCTGCTGCTTCCTCAGAAAGGCTGTGGGTGTTCACTCTGCGTGGCAGGGAAGAAGAGCCGAGAAAGAGCTGGTGCCTCTTGGGACTTGTTTTCGCGGGTGCCCAGTTTTCGCCCGGGATTCACCTTGCTATGCCGAACTAAGCAGACAGTCACAACCCTGCAGCAGCGTGCTGGCCTAGAATGGCACTCTATGCCTATTACTATCTCCTGGGATAGGTTAGTATTTGTTTTTGTTACGGCTCTCAGGCAGACTCGGGATCTAGGCCAGTGCCAGGGACGGCTCTCCTGCTTCGCAACCGTTTCCGGACCAGAAGGCCAATGGCTCCTGCTCTTCTCCCTGGGCAGCGTGCTGCAACTTTCACAGATATGCTCCTGGGGAGCGCAGTGAAAAACGTGTCCCTTTCCTTAAGCCTCTTTCCATAGGCGCAACCGCGCTTTTCTCTCAGGCAGAAGGGATGCCCGGGATAGAGGATTTCGCTCCATGCAGGTTTATCACACAGTTCTGTGGAGACCAGCTGAGGCAACAGGAGCATCCCTCAGACAGAACTCTGATTTCCCAAAGAATGCTGTGCTTTCCCAGAGGGGATGCCAGGGCAAAGAGGCTTTTGCTCTATGCGGCTTTCCCACATCGTGCTGCGAATACTAGGCAGGGACAAGCAGCAACAGCAGCCCACAGAACCCACTCTGATTTCCTAGCGACTGCTATGCTGAGAGGTTTCATGAACCGCACTTTGCTGCTGCTTCCTCAGAAAGGCTTTGGGTGTACAATCTGCTTAGCAGGGAAGAAGAGCCGCGGGAGAGCTGGTGCCTCTTGGGACTTGCATTCCCGGGCTCCGAGTTTACACCCGGGATTCACCTTGCTATACCGAACTAAGCAGACACAGTCAACAACCCTGCAGCATCTTGCTTGGCCTAGCATGGCACTCTATGCCTATTACCATATCCTGGGGTAGGTTAGGCTTTGCCTTTTGCTCCGTCTATCAGGCAGACTCGGGCTCTAGGTCAGTGCCTGCACGACAGGAGAGATGAGGCGACAAGATCCCTGCACAGGGCCTCTGCACAGATTAGGGAGCTTTGGCGGACTGTGCCCAATCCTTCCCCTTAAACCCCGTTCCTCCTACAAGCTTCCACACCCTGGAGGAAGACGGCATCTGACTCCCCATTATTTCAGGGAGCTGTTTCTGCGAGTTCAGCGTTGGCGTCTGGTGGCTAGTGCATGTCTGTCCTAAAAGCTGGTGGCCAAGGAGCTGCTGTCTCCTTGGGCCCAGAGGCTCAGGACAGGCATGCTTTCTGCCAAGACTCTTTCCTAAAAGTTAAGAACACGCCCTGCCCTACTCATCCCCTTCTGTCTCCTTTTCAGCCAGGCTTCTGTCTCTCTGCACTGGGAGCGGGTGACACTTGTATTTCCACTGGCCGCTATGCCTGCCAGGGCCAGCTCTCGTGCTTCGTAACCGTTTCCAGACCAGAAGGCCAACGGCTCCTGCTCTTCTCCCCGGGCAGCGTGATGCACCTTCCACAGACATGCACCTGGGGACCGCAGTGAAAAACATGTTCCTTACCTTAAGGCTCTTCTCCACAGGCGCAACCGCGCTTCTCTCTCAGGCAGAGGGGATGCCCAGGCATAGAGGATTTCGCTCTATGCGGGTTTATTACACCGTGCTGAGGAGACCAGCTCAGGTAAACAGGAGCATCCTCAGACCGAACTGTGATTTCCAAAGAATACTGGGCTTTCCCAGAGGAGATGCCCGGGCAAAGGGGCTTTCGCTCTATGCAGGATTCTCCCATCGTGCTGCAAATACTTGGCTACAGTAAACAGCAACAGCAGCCCTCAGAAGAAAGCCTAAATCCAGCAGGAGAAGAGGAATAATAAAGATCAGAGCAGAAATCAATGAAATAGAAACAAACAAAAACCACAAAAAACCACCAACAACAAAAAAAACAATAGAACCAATCAACAAAACTAGGAGCTGGTTCTTTTAAAGAATTAATAAGATTAATAAACCCCTTTCCAGACTTATCAAAAAGAAAAGAGAAAAAAACCCAAATAAATAAGATGAGAAGGGCAGGGCACGCGACCTCCACTCTTAGGAAGAAGTCTGGCCAGAAAGCATGCCTGTCCTGAACCTCTGGGTTCTAGGAGACAGCAACTCCTTGGAAACATGTCCCTGGAGCAGAAATGCACTAGCCACTAGGCGCCTACTCTGAACTCGTAGAAACAGCTCCCTGAAATAACGGGTTGTCAGATGCCGTCTTCCTCCAGGATGTGGAAGCTTGGATGAGGAACAGTGTTTAAGGGGAGGAATGGGCACAGTCCCCCAAAGCTCCCTAATCTGTGCACGGGCCGTGTGCAGGGATCCTGTCGCCTCCTCTCTCCTGTGGTGAAGGCACTGGCCTAGAGCCCGAGTGTGCCTGAGAACCGGAGCAAAAACAAATCCTAACCTACCCCAGGATATGGTAATAGGCATAGAGTGCCATGCTAGGCCAGCACGCTGCTGCAGGGTTGTGACTGTCTACTTAGTTCGGCATAGCAAGGTGAATCCCGAGCATAAACTCGGAGCCCGGGAAAGCAAGTCCCAAGAGGCAACAGCTCTCCCTCGGCTCTTCTTCCCTGCCGCGGAGAGTGAACACCCAAAGCCTTTCTGAGGAAGCAGCAGCGAAGTCCGGTACGTGCCAAGCTGAAAAGCTCTGTGAAAGCATAGCAGTCGCTGGGAAATCGGAGTCGGTTCTGAGGGCTGCTGTTGCTGCTTGCCTTAGCCTAGTATTCGCAGCACGATGGGAGAAACCCACATAGAGCGAAAGCTTCTTTGCCCGGGCATCTCCTCAGGGAAAGCAGAGCATTCTTTGGGAAATCAGAGTCCGGTCTGAGAGATGCTCTTGTTTGGCTGAGCTGGTCTCCTCAGCACGGTGTAATAAACCCGCATGGAGCGAAATCCTCTATGCCTGGGCATCCCCTCTTCCTGAGAGAAAAGCGCGGTTGCGCCTGTGGAAAGATCCTAAAGGAAAGGGACACGTTTTTCACTGCGCTCCCCAGGAGCATGTCTGTGGAAGGTGCATCACGCTGCCCGTGGAGAAGAGCAGGAGCCGTTGGCCTTCTGGTCTGGAAACGGTTGCGAAGCAGGAGAGCCTGCCCTGCAGGCACAGCGGCCAGTGGAAATACAAGTGTCACCCGCTCCCAGTGCAGAGAGACAGAAGCCTGGCTGCTAAGGAGACAGGGGGGGATGAGTAGGACAGGGCTCGTGCTCCACTCTTAGGAAGGAGTCTGGGCAGAAAGCATGCCTGTCCTGAACCTCTGTGCCCAAGGAGACAGCAACTCCTTGGCCACCTGTGCCTGGGGCAGACAAGCGCTAGCCACCAGGCTCCTACACTGAACTCACAGAAAAAGCTCCCTGAAATAACGGGGAGTCAGATGCCGTCTTCCTCCAGGATGTGGAAGCTTGGAGGAGGCACGGGGTTTAAGGGGAAGGAGTGGGGACAGTCTCCCAAAGCTCCCTATTCAGTGCATGAATAGGGATCCATTGTGTGTGCCGGAATCCTGTAACCTCTCCTTTCTTGTGGGGAAAGCACTGGCCTAGTCCGAGACTCCACCTGAGCGCCAGAGTAAAAGGCCAAGCGATGCCTACCCTGGGAGATGGTAGTGTGCATAGAGTGCCATCCTAGGCTATGCACGCTACTGCAGGGTGTTCGCTCTGTCGCTGCAGGGAAGAAGAGCCGCGGGTTAGCTGGTGCCTCTCGGGACTTGCTTTCCCGGGCTCCAAGTTCACGCCCGGCGTTCACATTGCTATGCCGTACTAAGCAGAGAGTCACAACCCTGCAGCAGCGTGCGTGTCCTAACATGGCACTCTAAGCCTATTACCATCTCCTGTAAGGCTTTGCCTTTTGCTCTGGCGCTCAGTCATACTCGGGGTCTAGGCCAGTACTTTCATCGCAGGAGAGAGGAGGCGACAGGATTACTGCACACGGCCCGTGCACTGGGATGGGGAACTGTGGGAGAATGTCTCCACTCTTTCTCCAGCAAACCCCCTGCCACCCACATCGCTACCATATCTTGGTGGAAGACGGCATCTCGCTGCCCGTTCCTCCATTGGGTTGTTTCTGCGAGTTCCGGGTTTGGCACCTGGTGGCAAGCCCAAGTTTGCCCTTGTGACAGGTGGCCAAGAAGATGCTGTCCGCTTGGGACCAGAGGCACAGGACAGACCTGCTTCTGCCCAGACTCCTTCCTCAGAGTGGAGCACGCGCCTCTGCCCTTGCCATCCCCTCATTTCTCCTAAGCAGACAGGTTTCCATCTCTCCACACAGGGAGCGGGTGACACTTGTCTTGCCACCAGCCTGATGTTCGTTCCACGGCAGGCTATTCTGCTTCCTGAGTGTTTCCCGACCCCAAGGCCAATGGATCCTTCTCTTCTCTGGGGGCGTCGTGCTGCGCCTTCCCAACACTTGGCTTCTCTCTCAGGCAGAGGGGATGCTAGGACAAAGAGCATTTCGCTCCATGCGGGTTTCTTCCACCGAACTGCGGAGACTAGCTCAGGCAAGCAGCAGCAGCATCCCCAAACCCAATGCTGATTTCGCAAGGAACGCTGTGCTTTCCCAGGGGAGAAGGCCAGGCAAAGCGGCTTTCGCTGTATACGGGTTTCTCCCACCGCGAGACTGGGCTCAGGCAAGCAGCTGCAGCCCGCAGAACATTTGTCAGCGAATGCGGTGCTTTCGCACAGTCTTTGGCTTGGAGCGAACAGCACTTCGCTGCTGCTTCTCAGAAAGTCTTGGGGTGTTCACTCTGCGCGGCAGGGAAGACGAGCCGCGGGAGAGCTGGTGCCTCTTGGGACTTGCTTTCCCGGGCTCTGAGTTTACGCCCAAAATTCACCTTGCTATGCCGAGCTAAGCAGACACAGTCACAACCCTGCAGCAGCGTGCTTGGCCTAGCATGGCACTCTATGCCTATTACCATTTCCTGGGGTAGCTTAGGCTTTGCCTTTTGCTCTGGCTCTCAGGCAGACTCGGGGTCTAGGCCAGTGCCTTCACCACTGAGAGAGGAGGCAACAGGATCCCTGCACACGGCCTGTGCACAGATTAGGGAGCTTTGGGGGACTGTGCCCACTGCTACCCCTTTAACCCCGTTCCTCATCCAAGCTTCCACATCCTGGAGGAAGACGGCATCTGACTCCCCGTTATTTCAGGGAGCTTTTTCTGCGAGTTCAGCGTAGGCGCCTGGTGGCTAGCGCATGTCTGCCCCAAGGACAGGTGGCCAAGGAGCTGCTGTCTCCTTGGGCCCAGAGGCTCAGGACAGGCATGCTTCCTGCCCAGACTCCTTCCTAAGAGTGGAGCACGCGCCCTGCCCTACTCATCCCCTCCTGCCTCCTCAGCAGCCAGGCTTCTCTCTCTCTGCATTGGGAGCGGGTGACACTTGTATTTCCACTGGCTGCTGTGCCTGCCAGGGCCGGCTCTCCTGTTTCGCAACTGTTTCCAGACCAGAAGGCCAACGGCTCCTGCTCTTCTCCCCGGGCAGCGTTCTGTACTTTCCACAGACATGCTCCTGGGGAACGCAGTGAAAAACGTGTCCCTTTCCTTTAGGCTCTTTCCAGAGAGGCGCAACCGCGCTTCTCTCTCAGGCAGATGGGATGCCCAGGCATAGAGGATTTCACTCCATGCGGGTTTATTATACCGTCCTGAGGAGACTAGCTCAGACAAACAGGAGCATCCCTCAGACCGGACTCTGATTTCCCAAAGAATGCTGTGCTTTCCCCGAGGGGATGCCAGGGCAAAGAGGCTTTCGCTCTACGCGGGTTTCTCCCATCGTGCTGTGAATACTAGGCAAAGGCAAGGCAACAGCAGCCCTCAGAACCGGCTCTCATTTCCCAGCGACTGCTATGCTTTTGCAGAGGTTCTCAGCTTGGCACGATCTGCACTTCTCTGCTGCTTCCTCAGAAAGACTTTGGGTGTTCACTGCTCGCGGCAGGGAAGAGCCTCGGGAGAGCTGGTGCCTCTTGGGACTTCATTTCCCGGGCTCCGAGTTTACGATCGGGATTCTCCTTGCTATGCCGAACTAAGCAGACAGTCACAACCCTGCAGCAGCGTGCCTGGCCTAGCATGGCTCTCTATGCCTATTACCCTCTCCTGGGGTAGGTCAGGCTTTGCCT